>NC_089804.1:35968259-35975759 GCF_029633855.1 Hoplias malabaricus | reverse complement strand
GTAAAACAGTGAGTGTGTGAGTGACTGGGTGAGTGAGGATCCCATGTTATGGGCCAGCACCCTGTCCAGGGTATGTTCTGGACCCATTATGACCCCAACCAAGATGAAGCAGTTACTAAAGATGAATGAATGAATGTTAACTAAATGTGGTTCTTTATTTCTTTAGGAGACTCTTTGGTTCCACATTTAACATCAAATAGACTCTTTAGCTCTTTCACTGTTGTCCCCACTAGATCATCATCATCACTGCTTTGCCACAGTCAGAAATTGCCATTTGTCCAGAATTACTGACCACTGTGTCCACTTTAGAATACTTACCTTTGGTGGTCTACATACCTCTAATCCTCAGTCTTCACCCTTCAATTCTCCTCTTTGTCCTGTCTTTCCTCCTTCTCACGCTCTGACATCACCCTTCCATTCTCCCATTAATCATCTCATAGTTACAACAGCCAGGGCATTCCCTAACTGACCGTCCACAAAGCCACAGACCGGCCAGTCCCACTCTAGACGTTGATGGACTCTGAGAGATGACCTGTCTGCTGTTATCTGAAGGGTATGTTCTGGTCTGGACCCTCTGTCTGTCTCGGTTTAATCATTCTCTGAACGCCTGAGGTGGCCTTCCCTTGGCACATGAAGGCTGACCATGACCAGTTTCGCTGGTAGTATTGGATTCATAGCCTGGGATTTGTTTTGTAGTGCAGGATTAATATAATCTGGGGCTGTATCTATATTTTTATTTACACATTCTATATACGGTCTGGTCTTAAGGAGTTTTTGTATGTATTTGACTAAAAGCTGACATTTTGTATTAAATATACAGGGGTTGGACAATAAAAGTGAAACACCTGGTTTTAGACCACAATAACTTATTAGTATGGTGTAGGGCCTCCTTTTGCAGTCAATACAGCATGAATTCGTCTTGGGAATGACATATACAAGTCCTGCACAGTGGTCAGATGGATTTTAAATCATTCTTCTTGCAGGATAGTGGCCAGGTCTCTACGTGATGCTGGTGGAGGAAAACGTTTCCTGACTCGCTCCTCCAAAACACCCCAAAGTGGCTCAATAATATTTAGCACTTGAAAAAATGTATACTAAATCCATTTGTGGATGTTCATAGAATTCCTGGGTGAACAGTACGAAAAAACAGCCTTAAATCTTAATACTAAACCTAAACTTAAACTTTGACATAAACCCCAATAGGTTAGAAACAGCATTTTGTGCTGGTGCAATGGTATCAATACCACCCAACCCTAAACCTAATCCTAAATCAAACCCTAACACTGAATCCTATCTTAAATATAATTGTAAACATATTTGTGCACTCCACAATACTAGAAACAGCAGTGATTTGTACTTGTGTAACACTATCACTAACAGATTACAGCACTGTTTCTGCACTTCTTCTTCAGACATTTTACGTAAATTAAGAGAAACAGCACCACTAGTGGAGCTCGTTTAGTGACCATTAAATAACTTTTATTACTTATTATTCATTCATTATCTGTAAGCGCTTATCCAATTCAGGGTCGCAGTGGGTCCAGAGCCTACTTGGAATCATTGGGTGCAAGGCGGGAATACACCCTGGAGGGGGCGCCAGTCCTTCACAGGGCAACACAGACACACACACATTCACACCTACGGACACTTTAGAATCGCCAATCCACCTACCAACGTGTGTTTTTGGACTGTGCGAGGAAACCAGAACACCTGGGAAACCCACGCGGACACAGGGAGAACACACCAACTCCTCACAGACAGTCACCCGGAGCGGGACTCGATCCCACAACCTCCAGGCCCCTGGAGCTGTGTGACTGCGATGCTACCTGCTGCGCCACCGTGCCGCCCTTATTACTTTTTACTTTTTTTAGTGAAATAACGCCCTAATGTGTGGGGCACTGGTTCAGTCAGTTCAACAGCCCGACAAACTCCTCTACACATCTGTAAACTGTCTTCACACCTAGATTCATCCTCTGCTCACTGAACACCAGCCTCAGCGTAAGACGGTAGTTAATAGCTCTATGTTTACTGTCGGTGGCAGGATTGATGTGTTTGTTGATGTTTTCTTCATATGTCCAGGTGAGGGACGGGAAGAGGAACTGCGCTACACTCCTCTGTATCCACGAGTGCACTAAGGAAAGGTGGCTCGTCTCCGAAACCACAGACATTCCTCTGGTGTTTATTTTCACTGCTGAACTGTGTGGAAAGTGAGGGGAAAATAGACTCAGGGAGATGTCATTTTCATGTTATCAGTGATAATTATCTGCTATAACCTGTGGTGTGATTCCTGTTTGGATGTGTTCCTCGCTGCTGTTGTCTGACTGTTTGGGGAAAGTAATTATAAAACAATCAAGGCATTAAAAGCTTTTGAAGTGCTGTATTTTTACATCCAAATGAAAGCATAGTACAATGAAGTCGTTAGCGCAAAGGTAGTCATACCACACCATTTAAATTGCCAGAACAGCCTGGTCTTAAGTAAAGTTTGTTCACAGTTACCTAAAAGATTGCTCCCAGGATTCATACACGCATTAAATATAATTTGCAGTTGTAAATATGTACTATTTATATTCATGGAGGTTTATGTGAATTTCTGGCAACCCAGCCCTAACCCTCACCCTAAAGCTGTGTCTTACGATACAAAAGATTAGTAACAGCTGTTTTTGTTTGTGTAGCACTCTCACTGACAGTTTACAGCACTGTTTCTGTAGGGCTTCTTCAGGTAAATAACAAAGAGTTTAAGTGTAGTTAGTGAAACAGCGCCACCAGTGGACCGGAGCTCACTTAGTGACAGTAAAGCCATAGAGTAGAAATATTAGAAATATCTTATAGCAAATATATCTACTCATTTTGAGGTCTGTGGTCTGTCCTTCTGGTTTTATTTCTCAAACTCATTCTCCATACAGCCCCCTCCCCCACACCATTTGACCTGAATTACAGAAGATAGAAAGAACACGAGACATTTCTGTTTAAAGAAGTGAGAAATTACACAAATTACAGAGTGGTTACTCCTGCTATTAGTGCTGCCTCATGAAAAACGTGACTGAAGCACAGACACTACTCTCTCTCTCTCTCTCTCTCTCTCTCTCTCTCTCTCTCAAATACACACACACACACACACACACACACTTACAGACACTGAGGTGCGATGCCATCTGGGAGACAATTTCCTCTGCAGGAATTCACAGGCTGAATAAGCAGAACTGTCGAGCAGAAGAACAGCAGATATTCCGGCACAGGACCCAGTTTTTTGGTCACTCCGTTTCCAAAGGAGCTCTATTACCTGCAAAGTCTCAGTGGAGTCTCCAGTCTCTGGGCTGTGAGTCTGAGTTGAGTCTTAAATCTCAGGAGAAAGAGCCCAAGCCCGAGTTGTGAGTCTTGAGGGTACGAGGTCAGTTCAGGTCTCTGCTCTGGAGTCAGAGTCAAGTTACAGTCTGAGTTTTTTCTCAAGTCTGAGTCAAGTTTGAATGGTTGTGAAGGCTGAGTCTAAATCAATCTCAGGTGAGAGTCAGGTCTTGAGTTTCTGGGATGTGAGTTGAGTTGAGTTGAGTCCAAATTTGTGTCTCATTCAAGTCTCAAGTTAAAATGTTTGAGTCTGAGTTGAGTCTTTATTCTCTGGAGTGAGTCTGAGTCAGGTTCAGGGTCTATGGTGTGAGTATGAGTTGTCTCAAGTTTCTTTCCTGAAACTTGGTTGAATTTTCAATCTCTGGAGTGAGTCAATTGTGCAGCTTCTCAAGTGTGAGTCCAAGACAAATCTTGAGTCTCTGAGGTGTGTGACTGAGTCTTGAGCCTCTGCATCACGTCTTGAGTCGGTCGAGAGAGTCTGAGTCGAGTCCTGAGTCTCTGGCATGAATCTTGAGTCTCTGCAGTGAGTCTGAGTCAGGTTTTGAGTCTCTGGGGAGAGTCTGAGCTGAGTCTTGACTCTCAGAAGAGAGTCTGAGTCAGGTTTTGAGACTCTGGAGAGAGTCTGAGCTGAGTCTTGACTCTCAGGAGAGAGTCTGAGTCGAGTCCTGAGTCTCTGGAGAGAATCCTGACTCTCTGCAATGAGTCTGAGTCAGGTTCTGAGACTCTGGAGAGAGTCTGAGCTGAGTCTTGACTCTCAGGAGAGAGTCTGAGTTGAGTCCTGAGTCTCTGGAGTGAATCCTGACTCTCTGCAGTGAGTCTGAGTCAGGTTTTGAGTCGCTGTAGTGAGTCTGAATCATGTCCTGAGACTGTGGAGGGAGTTCACAGGGTCCCTGCATTCTTGGAGACACTTGTATAAAGACAGCTGATGGAGATATAAAACAGACCCGTCTCTGTCCGGCTTTCATTTTCCATCCCACAGAGTTTTAATCCCTCACTTCTGGATTAATCTGTGGAGAGTGAACAAGTTTCATTAGGTGCAAGTTTGAGATGTAGAAGCTGGACATCTCCCTCTGGCTTCTCTCTCTCTCTCTCTCTTTCTTTCTTTCTCTCTCTCTCTCTTTCTCTCTCTCTGTCTCTCTCTCTCTTTCTCTGTCTCTCTCTCTCTATCTCTCTCTCTCTCTCTCTCTCTCTCTCTCTCTCTCTCTCTCTCTCTCTCTCCTTCCCCTGAACCTTCCTCTCCTCACCTCTCACCTCTCCTCTGTTTCCTCCTCCTTCCTGCTCTGTGTTGGAGTTGACCGAGGCCATGTGTTTCTCCTTCTCCTCCCGTGGTCACACTGCAGACGTAGTCGGCCGCTGGACAGTGTTTCTCAGAGGGTGAAAATGTGGAGCAGATGGGGAGCATTTGCCATGGAGTCAGCTCCGTTACACACTACTTCAATAGGGCTATTGTGAGAGCGCTCATGACGGTACTGTTACTGTAATGATGAGGTGAAAGCCAGTGCTGTGTCGGTAGTTAAGCTGGTGTTTGACAACTGTACGGAACCCTGGGCCTTATTAATAGCTCATTAACTTCGCTGATATACAACATCTGTCGACAGCTGTTCCTCTCTTCGTCTTAGCTCATAAAATCCAGATCGCGCTGCAGTTGATGATGATAATGAGTTCACGCTTCACTCACTAAGAGCTAATCTCATAACAGGCGTCTGCTCTCAGGCTGTACAGCAGTGAGTAAGGGGACTTTTATTATATCAGTGATGTGGGCTTCTCCCATTGGTCAGTGTGGTTCGGCTCAGTCGGGTTTCAAATCTGTGATCACCCAGTTTGTCCTTTTGTCCACTGCCAAAGACTTGCCCCATACCCATTGCCTTTGAGCTGGACTATATGGGCGGAGCCAGAGGAAGTGCTGATCATTGATTGGTTAAACCCAATTGCACCACACAAACAAAGCTGTCAATTTAAGCGTCAATGTTGAATTGGACACAGGCTTGAGTCGGCAACAGTGGACAACAACACAGAGTGCGCTGATTGGTCGCTGCTCAGGCCCCCTTCTGGGTGTGCTTGGGGGCGGGGTTTTAAACCCCTTGGCATTGGACATAGGCTTAGCTCAGATGCTCCGTTATCAACATTGAGTTAATCTGATCTGCTGCTACAGTTACTCAGAACATTACCAAACATTAATCTGAGTATGAATTAATGTGCCTCAGCCAACGTCTCCATTGTTTCCTCATGAACAGCTCCTTCAGTTTAGTCTGGAAACAGCAGGATTAATGGCTGTGTCTCGTAGCCTCAGGTTGAGAAGGCATTTGTCTTGCGTGGAGTCCGTGTCTTACATAACAACAACTCAACGAGACACTTTCATCCTCAGATCTCAGTGTTATTTCGCTCCTCTGATCTCAAGCAGGATCAAATAAGCTTTGATTTTCAAGTTCTGCGATGTCGGAGGGCACCTTTAATCAAAGATTTACAGCAGACGGAGTCAGCCTCCATGGCCTCCTAATAAACCCATCAACACCAACAACACCATTAACCCCTACAGCTCACAGCTATCCACTAAACCAAAGGGCTCTGTTGTTTACAGGAGTTGTAGCAGAATGAACACCATTTAGAGTTCCTTACAAAGTCCAAGTGAGTGCAGATCATTGTGACTGTGTTCTCTGAAGTGATGGAGCTTCCATCTAATAGGAATGAGTTATAGATGGGTCCAAGAGTTCAGCATCAGGACCAGACCTCATCAAAGCCCTCGGGGGCTGATTGCTATCAAATCCTCACAGTAATATTTAAAGATTAACAGGATTGTTCGTAGTGTAAACTCTTCCTGTAAGAGTAGATGCCATTCCTGCAACTATGAATTTAATCCAGACAATGAGTCCTGGCCAGCGTCCCTCTGTCAATTCCAGCAGTGTTAGCTCTGTGTTCATGTCCCTGCTACTTTAGAGAGCCCATTACCGTCCGTGTCTGTCCACACCTCCACAGAATGGACGCTGGAGCTTTGCCCGTCTCTACCAGACCGTCCTTTCACCAGGAGCTTTGCTGCCCCTCGCTCCAAAGGCCTGAAGTGACCCGAGGGAGCAGTAAACATGTTAGCAACTCCCCTGCTGGGCAGACTGACCACAGACTGGCATCGCCACCTGTGCTGCCCCCAAACTGGCTGAAAAACACTGATTACGTTTATAAATAAAATAGCATAAAGAAATTTAGACTGCACTGTGTATTTACAGCATTTCTATTGGTATAAACATGTAACAAACAGCCTTTTACAATGTAATTACAATGTAATAAGCAAACATGTTTTGAGTGTTTCTCCTTACATCAGTAGATCCATCTTAAGTGGCTGAAATCACTGATTTAAAAAACCTCTGGCTCTATAATGTATCAGTCTGATCCGTGCTAAGAGGCTAAGCTAGCGGGTGTCATCTTTTAACCCTTGCATTCCTCTACAGTTCAGAATCCTGCTGTTTCCAAGCAAGCTTGAGGCTGTTCAGTTTCATGCGAATGCATCTGAATAGACTGTAAACACAAAGTAGATCTCTCTCCATGCACCAGCAGAGCTACAGTGATGACAGATCCCTCCATATTCCTGAGCTGCTTGTGTGGCTGTGAATAGCACTCAAGGCATAACTCGCACTCACAGAGGTTCCTAAATAAACAGTGTTATCCCCTCACTTTTGAAGGAACCGTGTTCGTTCTGCGGCACTGCTGTGGTGTATTTAGGGAAACAGACCTCTAACATTGTCTAGTTTTCCTTGTGAGGAGCATCCTGGCTCTCTGGGTCATTCTGCTGTGTTTGATGCAGGCGGAGTTGGGAGGAAAAGCCTGAGCCTGATTTATTAGTGGACACACCATTGTTGTCAAGATCCAAAAATGTTTTTACATATTTATTTTAAAAAAGTTGCAATATTAGTATATTTTGATTCATCATAATTCAGTTATTTTACATTCACTCAGCCACCTTCTCTCCACTAGTGGCGCTGTTTCACTAAATACACACCAACTTTCTGTTATTTACCCAAAAAGTGCTGCAAATAGAGTTTGGTTTTCTCTTAATGAGAGCATTATAGAAGAACAAGTAACAATTATTTCTAATGTTTTGGAGCTTAGAGTTAAGTTCTCAGTTAAGTTTAGGGTTCGCGTTAAGGTTAGAGTAAGAACTGTTGTTTA
>NC_089804.1:35937346-35944110 GCF_029633855.1 Hoplias malabaricus | reverse complement strand
TCAAATCTGAACAACTCTGGGATCAAATGAAGGCTTTGTGAAGTTTATCCAATGGCTACAAAGGAAAAGGTTGTGGGCGGAGCTTATATATGTCAGTCATGTCTTATCTAGTACATGCGCTACACTGCCCAAACATTGTTTTGGGAAGTGCTCCATCCCTAATAGACATCCACAGTGATGAGGGAGCTTGGGCAACACTTGCCCCAGAGTGGTGAGCCCTCTGTGGGGAGGCGGGTAACTGGAGCTGGGTGGATGTGTGAGTAAGTGGCCTCTCGGGGCGGTGTGGTGTAATAGCAGTAATAGCAGAGCTAAGTGTTGCAGTTGCCGTTGGGACGAGGTTGGAATGTGTGTTGATCTGGAAGCGGAGGCTCACTGAGAGATGAACTGCTGGCTAAGACCCTCAGTCATCAGGGGTCAGGCTTTTCTCTGTTGTCTTTGACTTTCTCTCTCTCATCTTCTGTGTAGTTTATGGCTCGCTCACTTCATGTTTACTCAGCGATTGTGCAAGAAACACTTTCAGAAGAGCTGGAAATCCCACAGAATGGGATCTAACGTGTCGCTGGACAGTGTAAGAGCTCGAAAGTTTGTAGAGTATCACTTGTGTGCTTTTGCTCTGTCAAAGTTAAGACTTAAATGAGATTTGTTTGGCTCTCGAACCAACCGCTGCCGTCCAGGATCAAGCTCAGCTGTTTGTATGCTGTACGTTACACTTGTTGCAACTATTGAAAGACTTCTGAAGCACTGCTTTTCTTCAGTTATTGATCTGTGCAGGAGAATAGCACAGATTTTTCATTCCACCTTAAATGAGGCAACTAAGCATAGTTCACCTGAAGAAATGGCTACACCATTTTTTCCCATTCCACCTTAAATGGTGCAAAATAACACACCCCGCTGAATGTAACAACTGCACCACTTCCTCCATTTCACCTTCAGGTGAACTGCATTTAGTAGACTCATTTAAGGTGGAATGGAAAAATGGTGCAGAGATTACAGTGAATTATATTGTACTATTTAAGGTAGAACTGAATAATTGTTAGAGCAATTATTTTAGATGCATGTGTCGTGTCACACCATTTAAGGAGGAATGGAAGTAATCATTCAGCAGTTACAGTAATATTTAGAAATTAGTAATATTAGTAACATTAAATGACCTAAATAATTGACATTATTTAAGGTAGAAAGGGTGTGCTACATGTTGTAACACAATTTTAAATGTCATTAGAAATAATCCCATGTCTTCAGCAAACGCTGGACAAAGCCTTCATAGGAACTATGGATAAATCAATGAGCAGCTGAATAACAAATGCAGCTGAAACCCTGTGGATTGTAGCCCTGTCATTTAAATACAGCTTTCTCTAGCCATAGCTAGCGTCTATAGCCTGCAGAAACCAAACATAGAAGAAGTGCCAGCAACTTAACTATAAAATAACTCTGTTAACAGGATGTGAGGTGTTGGGCATGTTGGGTGAGGACCATTTTTGTGTCTTTGATCATACTGGGATTGTGGTAGATAATTGAGGTAGTGGCTCTTTTACGTCCAGGCATGTAACTGAGAGTGTATTCATTTCACAGTGAGTGTATCAGGGCATGAATCACTCCAGTACGAAGTGAATCAGGAGACTCACTCTGCCAGATACTGTTATTACACAGAGGTGGGTAAATATGACTGGAATCAATGAACTGTGTGTGTGTGAGTTTGTGTGTGTGTGTGTGTGTGTGTGTGTGTGTGTGTGCAGATTCATGTGGAGTGGGTGCAGTTGCTGATTCATAATAACTCAGTATCATAATCTATGTAATCACTGATATTCTCAGTGGATCTTTGTCTTTCTTTAGCTCACTCGCTCCATTTCATTTTTTTCCTTTCTTTCTTTCTTTCTTTCTTTCTTTCTTTCTTTCTTTCCATTTAATTATTTCATTTCTTTCTTTATTTGCTTTTTTGTTTCTTTCTTTCCTTCACATTCATTCATTCATTCATTCATTCATTCTTTATTTGTTTCATTCACTCTTTCTTTCTTTTTTGTTCTTCCTTCCTTTTCTTCACTTTTTTTCTTCCTTGCTTTTTCTTTTTTTTCTTATTTTCATTTCATTTACTTTATTTTATTTCTTTCTTTTTTCTTTCTTTTGTTCTTTTTCTTTTCTTCAATCTCATTCATTCTTTCTTTCTTTCTTTCTTTCTTTCTTTCTTTCTTTCTTTTGTTCACATTCATTCATTCATTCATTCATTCATTCTTTGTTTCCTTCACTCATTCTTTCTTTTTTCTGTCTTTCTTCCTTTTCTTTTTTCTTACTTTAATTAATTTAATTTAATTTTTAATTTGATTTTTAATTTAATTTTTTTGCTTTCTCTCTCTCTCTCTCTCTCTCTCTCTCTCTCTCTATTTCTCTCTCTCTCTTGCTCTCTCTCTCTCTCTCTCTCTCTCTCTCTCAATGATATTTAACGACCTTTATGATGTTCATGAGTTAATTATCAATGTTAGAGAGGGCTAATGAAGATTATAGATGTATAATAAAACAGTTATAATTCTATAATAAATGTTACAAATAGAATAAATTTATAATAAAATGAATAAACTTGTCATAAACGTTATTAAGATATTATATATTTTAAAAATATATAATAAAGATTCTGGAGCTAATATTGAGATTAAACCATGCTTGTTCTCATGTTGCACATGTTGACATCAGTCTGTTTTGGGCTGGATCTGTTACAGAAGCAGGTCTGATATCCTCTGGAGTCTGCTCCAAGGTGTCGTCTGGTGTCGTCCTGAGACTGGTCCTGATAGAGGGGGTCGACTCTATGGGGGGATTGCTCCCTTTATTGAGATGCAGACGTTGGAAAGTTAGTATAAGATGTTTGCAGCTGTGCTTCCTCTCCAGAACCAGTGTGTGGAACAGCAGTGTTTTGTTTGTCCCCTGTTAGCCATGATTAGTGGCTATAGGAACTGTGTTCCTCTGAGAACCTTTCCTGGAGGAACTCTGTAGATTTGTGCTATTAAGGGGCAAACTTGGAACAGAAGAAGGATCCAATTTCAGGCATTCTGAGGAACTGGTGCCAAGCATGACTAAGTTGAGCTCATAAAACACACACACACACACAAAGAGAGAGAGAGAGAGAGAGAGAGAGAGAGAGAGAGAGAGAGAGAGAGAGAGAGAGAGCTTGATGGTAAACTCCTTACCTTCACTCGTTTGGCCACTGTAGATCTTCTCAACACTGTGATTTGTGAAACTGAAGCTGGCGTGAAGCTACCGAATGTAATCTGTCATCATCCCACTCGTCACGACCTGGAGTCTGGCTTTTAAAGCTCACATTCCTCCTTGCAGCACAGAAACAGAGCCCTAACACAGCCCTCCTCACTGGGGTCTTGGCTTTGACACTTTGGGAAGGAGAACTCAGACCAACAGCAGAACCAGAGAGTGCAGGAAGGAAGGAGAGCAGATGTGAAAACTAAGATGCCGCAAAACACACCTGAATCTGTTCAGACACTTGTTGAATTTTCTTGTATCCACTGGAGAACCAGACTTCATCCTATTGATACACTGAACACAGATCACAGGCCCCACCCACCCACAGGGACTTGGGAGGGGGGCTTTTTACGGGGGTGGGGTGTCACAAACATGTCACCATGCCCCACTAAACCCAGTGCTTTTTACATACACCAGGAGTTTCTCTCCAATTTTCTCCTGATTTGTACTTTATAACTCTCTCTTTATTTCTCTCTCTCTCTCTCTCTCTCTCTCTCTCTCTCTCTCTCTCTCTCTCTCTCTCTCTGCGCGTGCGCGCGGTTTGTCCGTGGTGGCGTGTGGAGGTTTCTGGCGTTTTTGCCAATTTTTCGAATCTCTTAACTTTTTCACTTTATATCCCTTATTTCTTTCTTTCTTTATGAGAGCTTAGTGAGGCGTTTGGTACCGAACTGTTTTTGGCCGGTGGTGAGGAGTTTGTGGCTGGAGTCATGGCCTCTGAGGCCGGTGTGGAGACGCCGTCTCCCCGCCATGGAGTCAGGTGTGTCCAGAAGAGTGAGGCGACGTTAGCGGAGTTTGTGTTAGCGGTCGGGGAGCAGGTTGGATATGAGAACATTGAATCGGTTTCTCGAATGGACTAAGCGGTGGCGGTGTTTTTGTTGAAGGAGAACTGTGTGAATAGGCTGATTAAGTCGGGGATCCGGGTGAGGGGAGAGCTGGTGCAGGTCAGCCCTGTGCGTGCACCCGCGACCCGCGTTGTGGTTTCAAATATCCCGCCATTCATTACTAACGAGGCGTTATTGAGAGAACTGGCTCGGTTCGGCAAATTCGCCGGCGACATGACAAAGATTCCGATCGGTTTTAAAAATCCACTGATTAAACATGTCATGTCTTTTAGGAGACAGGTTTTCATGGTTTTAAACAACCGAGATCAAACTTTAAACGTAAGTTTTAGAGTTAGATACGAGGAGGGCTCGTACATAGTGTTCGCGAGTACGGAAAAACTCAGCTGTTTTGAGTGTGGAGACATCGGCCATAAACAGTTCGGCTGCCCGCACAGAAAAGAGCAGCAGGAGGGGGATAATGAACAGACTGGTTTAATGGAGGGGCAGCAGGAGGATGATAAGAATGAACGGAATGGTTTAATGGAGGGGCAGCAGGTAGTGGACAGAGGTGGGGAGGTGGTTGAGGAAGTAGCTGAAGTAGTAGCCGAGGTGGTAGCTGAGGTCTCGGGGCCTGAGAGGAGGCCTGAACCCGTCAGCTCTGCAGGTGTGGAGGGGGTAGATGGGGATGGGACTGAGGCCTCCATGAATGTAACCCTTAACAGTGGTGAGGATGATGTGAATGTTAGCACTGCATCTGTGAACACATCCAGTGACCCCACTGACTCGGTCGGGCCTAGTGTCAGCACCCACAGAAAGGCCCGGTATAAGACTGATAAACCCGTGAAGGATGATGGACAGTCAGTTCTGAAGATGGATGACGTTATCATGGGCCGTGTGCGTGATGAGTGTCTCGGTGACTCGGTGGACGCTGTGCTGGACTCTGAGGAGGACAGCGTGGTGTCAGACTGTTCAGGGCTGTCTGAATTGCCTGTCAGTGTGTCCAGTAGACCGGGCTCTTCGACCCAGGCCGGTCCGTCTGAGGCCTCGTCTGACATAACTGACCCCCCAATGGATGTGTATTCTCTCACAAAGATTAACCGGTTTTTGAATGTCACTAAAGGCAAGAGGAATGTGTCCTTAGAAAGCTACTTCTCTGACACTGAAAAGTTTATTAGATCTGTGCAGTACGCCTCTAAACATGAGAACTACATGACACTGTCCCCTAAGAGACGGTTCAGACTCAGGAAGTGGCTGACGACCGCACGGAAAAGTCTATCTATTTCCGAAGAGCAGGTCTTTATGCCACATCTGTATCTCTGATACCTACTGCTTTTCCCTGTGAACACTGAGGAGAATGTTACAGACGACTGGATTACTGGATATCGACAGTGTGTACAGCGCACGCAACACAGTGGATTGTACAGACTGTTCGTGTGGTTGGAGCACTGCTGGACTCGGGAGGTAGGTGCTGTTTTCAGATCAACAGCCCTAAGAAACGGAAGCCTTATGGTGGCTGTCCGAAAAGTGGAGACAGGCCGGCGCTGTTGTTCTCAGCCGGAGCCTGTCCATTGCCTCTTTATTGACTGCTCAAAGTTGACTGTCCCCTTTGGATTTTTAACACGGACTATGACAGCCTCGTCTGAGGAATCTCCACTGGACTCTCATTTGTTGGAGAAACAGGGTGGAGATTCAGGCTCTTTGAGCTGGATGAGAGACTGGAGTGTTTTGACTCTGAAGGACATTATGTATTTTTGTTTGGTTTGGTTTTTGAACATGGGGTGTGCTGATCAGGCAATGTAATGGTGTGGCGATGGTGTGTTTGTGTGTGTGTTTAATGTTTATTATGTGGACTAAGGTTTTGTTAAATTGATATCTTTTGGTTAATTGTTAAATAAAGTGAGTTTTAAATCTCTCTCTCTCTCTCTCTCTCTCTCTCTGTCTCTCTCTCTCTCTCATGTTCTCTCCCACTCTCTCTCTCAATCTTGCTTTTCTCTCTCTTTTCTTTTTGCCTTTCTTACTTTTTTATTCCTATCTCTCTCCTTTGCCTTTCTCTCACTCTCTCTCATGGTTGCTCTCTCTCCGTATTACTCTTTCGTGTTTCTCTCTCTTCTGCCTCTCTTTTTTCTTTCTGTCTTTTGCCTCTCTCTCTCTCTCTCATGTCTCTCAGCTTTCACTCTGTCTCTCTCTCTCTCTCTCTCTCTCTCTCTCTCATGTCTCTCAGCTTTCACTCTGTCTCTCTCTCTGTCTCAGCTTTCACTCTGTCTCTCTCTCTGTCTCAGCTTTCACTCTCTCTCTCTCTCTCTCTCTCTCTCTCTCTCTCTCTCTCTCTCTCTCCTTCTCTCCCTCTGTGTGTGTGAACACTGTTCTTGGAACTCTTCAGGATGCTGCTGTGTTCCACAGCGACGGTAAATACATCGTCACTTCACGGAGAGGAACAGTCCACAAGCAGAATTCATGGTTTTATGATTATATTCTAGGTTCTTCTTGCAGAGGACTTCTTGCCCCTCGCCGTGGCCCCTGTCTCTCTGAATGTCCTGACTGACCTGCTGTTGCTCTCGGGGCAGTCATGTGTGTCCAGTTTGTTCTCCAGCTGTAACCCTGGACGCAGTGAAACGATCATCACTGAGATAATAACTCCTGACTGGGGCCTGAGCTGTCTGCAGGAGATCATCCTCCACCAGGAACAGAGCACGGTCTGGA
>NC_089804.1:35914846-35932346 GCF_029633855.1 Hoplias malabaricus | reverse complement strand
TGGCCTGGAGCCCTTAGTAGTGACTGTAAAACCTACAGGAAACATCCGGAGCAGTCAGATCCAGTGTGTGTTGGGCTATCACTGGTTGTCTTTTCTGTGTTAATGCAGAGCATTATTCCTGCTAACAGCGACTGGAGAAGGGTGAGTGGCTTTAAAACACAGTTTTGTCATCAGAACTGGGAATGAAGGACTATGTAGTGTATGGTAATGCAGCACTGATCAGCCATAAGATTAACACCATGTTAAGCTCTATCTCTGACTGTAACGGAAGGACACATTCATTCATTCATTCATTCATTCATTGTCTATAAGCACTAATCCAGTCCAGGTGGGTTCGGAGCCTACCCAGAATCATTGGGCGCAAGGCAGGAACACACCCTGGAGGGGGCAACAGTCCTTCAGAGGGTGACACACACTCACACATTCACTCACACACTCACACCTACGAACACTTTTGAGTAGCCAATCCACCTACCAACGTGTGTTTCTGGACCATGGGTGGACCCGGGGAGAACACACCACACTCCTCACAGACTGTCACCTGGAGCGGGACTTCAGGTCCCTGGAGCTGTGTGGCTGCGACTCTCCATGATGCGCCACTGTGCCGCCCTCTGCTACATCCATTTAAAGCAATTTTAAGATCACCAAACATTTGACTGTTCATTATGTTTTTCTGCAAAGTACACGGACACACATTTCAGCACTCGTTTATCAGTCTAACAACTCAGCAACTTAACACCTTCCCCCTCGGTCGTAAAGACTGACCTCTGCCTGCTCATTAAGCCTGGGGCTCCCTTACCCTCCGCTTATATACACTATACAGACGTTTATAGACACCCCTTATAACAAGGGCATTCAGGTACTTTCAGGTCCTCCCACTGTGGGCAGCTTGTATAAGAACTACAGAAAAGCATGAGAGAAATATGGAGTAGCTGCACATGATCGTAAGGTAGGCGTGTCTAATGCTGAGGGCTCTAAAGTCTCACAGCAATGGGTCACGCTTCCTTAAACGATGTCATAATCCATGCTGTTGACTTTGCAGACTTTACCCTGCAGCCTTGAAGTGTGTGTGTGTGTGTGTATTATTTATGGTGTAAGCCTCCTGTCACTTGCACACATACGGCAGAGGATCAGTGTTTTATTTGCTGGCTGATGCTGGGCACCGTGGGAAAGAGAAACAGCCGTCACACAACAGCAAGCTCTTTTGCTACTGCTGTGTGTGTGTGTGTGTGTGTGTGTGTGTGTGTGTGTGTGTGTGGGTGGGTGGGTGGGTATAGGGGTGATTCTGGGGGCTGCAGGGGCCCCACTATGTGAGTAACCTGAGCATATTTGGTTGTTAAAGCAGAAGAGAGGTTAGACCATGCCAGGTTTACTTTACTAAGTTCCACCTCTTCATGCTCTTTTTACTCACGCTGTATGTGTGTGTGTGTGTTTGAGGACCAGATGTCTTCACAGTCATAGGAGTATCTCATATTTTGTGGTATTGTGAGGACATATCAGTGATCCTCAAATATACTAATATTTATTTATTTTTTTATTTATATTTATTTTTTTTACAAATACTGCTTCTTTTATTGTGAAAATGAGTGACATGATTTACTTTTGGTTCCCGAGGTTAAGGTTAGGGTTAGGCGTAATGTTAATTAACCACAGTAATGATTATTTTAATCGATGGTCCTCACAAATATAGCAGAACTAACGTGTGTGAAAAACGTGTGTGTGTGTGTGTGTGTGTGTGTGTGTGTGTGTGGATGTCTGTGTGTCTTGGGTCATGAGCCAATACACAATATTCCTCCTTCCCTCTTCATTGATCCACACATGTTGATAAGAGCAGAAGCTCTCTGTGATCTTATCTGTTCAGTGCGGTCAGAACCATGTTCCTGTAAAGCCTGGTGAACTGGGTCAGAACCAAAGGCCCATTTTCCCCCACAACCACACACTCTCCACACAGAAAAAAACATAATATTATGCTAGTAATCATGTGGTTGCTGTAGAGGGCAGGGATGGGGCACCCTACAACACCAACATCTGGGCTGCATTCTCTCTCTCTCTCCCTCCCTCTTTCTCTCTCTCTCTCTCTCTCTCTCTCTCTAACTCTTTCCATTCAGAGAGTGTGATCGCGGTGTGCGTCTCCCTGTCCTTCTCTGTTAGAGGAGATTGACCCCAGCCTCGGCTCTAACAGCTCTATCGCTTTCGATCAGCTCAGGAGTCTGAGAGACTGATCGGGGATCAGCATCAAAAGTAAATGCTAAAATATGTCCAGATCGTACCATTTACACTATTTACTTTAGCCTAAAAAGAGATTTGGTCCATATGATCTGTATATGTGTTTTTATGAATTTGTGGTTGTGATGTCACATATATTTGTGAGGTAGAATATGACAATCCTGTTCATAAGATCCACACACAGAAATTATGCCTCACTACTGTCTCTTTAATGACATGGTTATGATGTCACAGCCACTATAAAGTATTATGTGTATGAACAGAATTGGTGAAATCCCATAAAGATATTATTACATGTCTCTGTGTATAGGTCTCATTGTGAAATTGGCTCTACATATTGGCACTGGTCTGTATCAAAACTGACACACACACACACACACAGACACACACATTCAGGCATTGTGGGGTCATTACATAGAACTATCATTTTGTGGACATTAATACTAGTACTACTAACTTTAACATTATGGGGACCATAGAAACCAGCTTGTTGTCCACACAAAGAAGAGAACACCCCCACAGTGTGGGTATGCATACTGGTACACACACACACACACACACACACACACACACACACACACACACACACACACAAGCCTGACAGACAGGTGTGAGTATATTGTGTGTTGTATTTGGAGCTCAGACTGTATGAAATCTCTCTGTAGGGAACACTTTCATGGTGTAGAATTAATACGGTTCTCTCTCTCTCTTTCTCTCTCTCCGCCTGTTTTCCATTCTTCAGAGTTTCCACTGTGTCATCTGGTCCTTTCTGAGTTTTCAGAGAGTTCAGAATGTCGGCCCCTTTCACTTTTCACTACACACACAGCGGTGTATGTTCTCTGAGGGACATTTGTGAATTCAGGAGATGTATTCACTCTGAAATCTCAGGGTCTGACCCGAGAGCTGCTCACAAGTCAGATATTACTGAATCATTGCTGGCACTGAATCATTCCTGCTGTTTATCTCATGGACTTTATTACTACTGCCCATAGAATGCAGTGCCCCTCTCACTCTCTCACACAGAAGGACAGGTGCAGATAATTGGAACTGTTGGATTCTCAGGACACCTCCCCCCCCGCCCCAACACAAACACAGCTGTTTTGAGGCAGGTGTCACGCGATGCCAGCCTTTTCCCAAGTCACTGGGTCATCTAATATTTATGGTGTGGGCTTTGAGGAACAGACATTCTCGTTGCTTTCTCCCTTACTTCCTTGGCAGGTGAATTCTGTGAATGTGTGAAATTTCCAGGTGTGAATGAGTGGATGAGTGTGTGACATTGTCCACAGGTGTGAGTGACTGGATGAGTGTGTGACATTGTCCACAGGTGTGAGTGACTGGATGAGTGTGTGACATTGTCCACAGGTGTGAGTGACTGGATGAGTGTGTGAACTTGTCCACAGGTGTGAGTGACTAGATGAGTGTGTGAACTTGTCCACAAGTGTGAGTGACTGGATGAGTGTGTGAACTTGTCCACAGGTGTGAGTGACTGAATGAGTGTGTAACATTGTCCACAGGTGTGTGTGACTGGATGAGTGTGTGACATTGTCCACAGGTGTGAGTGACTGGATGAGTGTGTGACATAGTCCACAGGCGTGAGTGACTGGATGAGTGTGTGACATTGTCCACAGGTGTGAGTGACTGGATGAGTGTGTGACATAGTCCACAGGTGTGAGTGACTGAATGAGTGTGTAACATTGTCCACAGGTGTGTGACTGGATGAGTGTGTGACATTGTCCACAGGTGTGAGTGACTGGATGAGTGTGTGACATAGTCCACAGGCGTGAGTGACTGGATGAGTGTATAACATTGTCCACAGATGTGAGTGACTGGATGAGTGTGTGACATTGTCCACAGGTATGAGTGACTGGATGAGTGTGTGACATTGTCCACAGGTGTGAGTGACTGGATGAGTGTGTGACATAGTCCACAGGTGTGAGTGACTGGATGAGTGTGTGAACTTGTCCACAGGTGTGTGACTGGATGAGTGTGTGAACTTGTCCACAAGTGTGAGTGACTGGATGAGTGTGTAACATTGTCCACAGGTGTGAGTGACTGGATGAGTGTGTGACATAGTTGACAGGTATGAGTGACTGGATGAGTGTGTGACATTGTCCACAGGTGTGAGTGACTGGATGAGTGTGTGACATAGTCCACAGGTGTGAGTGACTGGATGAGTGTGTGAACTTGTCCACAGGTGTGTGACTGGATGAGTGTGTGAACTTGTCCACAAGTGTGAGTGACTGGATGAGTGTGTAACATTGTCCACAGGTGTGAGTGACTGGATGAGTGTGTGACATAGTTGACAGGTGTGAGTGAGTGGATGAGTGTGTGACATTGTCCACAGGTGTGAGTGACTGGATGAGTGTGTGAACTTGTCCACAAGTGTTAGTGACTGAATGAGTGTGTGAACTTGTCCACAAGTGTTAGTGACTGGATGAGTGTGTGACATTGTCCACAGGTGTGAGTGAGTGAATGAGTGTGTGAACTTGTCCACAAGTGTGAGTGACTGGATGAGTGTGTCACATTGTCCACAGGTGTGAGTGTGTAAGTGACATGGTGAGTGTTGGAATGACTAAGTGTGTGACATTGTCCACAAGTATGTGTCAGTGAGTGAGTGAGTGACTGGATGAGTGTGTGAAAGAATCCACAGGTGTGACTGAGTGAGTGACTGTGTGAGTGTGTGAAACCATCCACGGGTGTGTGTACGTGTGTGTGTGTGAGTGAGTGCGTCACTGGGTGGGTGTGTGATGCATAGTGCCGTGTGATCCCTGCCTTGTGTCAATTTTTGGTAGACTCTGGATGCTCCATAACCTCGGAGAGGATGAAGTGCTTACAGAAGGTGAATGAATGAATGTAAACATCACGTTTCCCTCTGTGGTATCAAGTTAGTCACAGCCAAGCAAGCTCTGGCATTGTTTAAGGTTCTTCAGGAGCTGGACCTAAGGCTCAACACAATATTTTATACATTTTACTGTGTGGTTCAGGAAGGAGAGGGTTAACAGCTGAAGTGAGTCTGGATGTTGTTGGTTGTGCTACTCCTTCGCTTGTTGCTCAAGCAGCTGTGATGTATTCCTGGACACTATCTAGAGCATAGCACAGGGCTTTACTCAGGAGGACCATAGAGAGGCCTCACCTTATCTCAGAACCAGGGCTGAACGACTGAAAACACACAGAGGTACAGTCCCAAGGCTCTGCGGACCACTCTGGAACCGCTGTTATCCAGAATGTAGCGCCTTGTTATGGCTAATCATTATTTATACTGGCCCAGGGTACTTACTGTCCACTTTGCTTACAGTACACTGATCGAAAACGGCAGTAACCGAGTGTACAGGCGTTTTGAAGCACAATTTACGATCCCAGTGAAAGCCCAGAAAACGGCTCATGATTCATCTGCAGAAATGACCAGGACTGTGTCCAACTCATGTCTGACGAATGTGCGCTGAACACATGCAATGAGAGCTGGGAGTTTTCTGCATGAACTGAACCGTATACCAGACCCCTTTCTGAATGGCCTTACGTCATCTCTCGCTCTCTCCCTCGCTCTCTTTCTCTCTCTCTCACGGACACTGCCAATATCTGTCGTTCCATTCAGCTGTATCCAGTGTTTTGCCAGTTTGTTTGGAGAGGAAGAAAATAGTTCTTCAATCATGATTGTTTTAGGTTTGGACGGCACTCTGAGATAAATCCACAGTCCAAGTCGACATGAGAAACAAACCTCTCTCACAGAAACAGCGGTTAGGAGCACACAGAAGACAAATGGACAAGAGTGGTGCATTTTGTGGCTCTAAACTGCATGCGAGATGTCATTAGATACACTCAAGCTTGAATGAATTTATTTTCTCACAAATAAATCACAGTAAAAATCACAGTAAAATCACAATGACACACACAATGCGGCGTGAGTGCTTTTTTATAGATCTCGTGACAGGTTCAAATGTTTAAACAATAATAAAAAAAGAATATTTGGGCAATATTTCTTCAATTGAAGATCACAGAAAACAGATGCAGAAACTTTGTACGATATCTGATTTGTGGCATGGACACGGGTGAACAAAGTGGCAGAAGTGTTTCCTGAGGTGAATGAACAGAGCTTAATAGAATCTAATTTCAAAGAACAGAGCAGGAAACTCTAAACTAGATAAAGGTCAACAGCAAAGACAACACACAACATCTGAAATGACCACAATAAACCAGTATCAGTGGCTACAAAGACAGAGCTCATATAGGGAAACATGGTGGGATATACCTGTGAGCTGCAGTCACATGACAATAAAGATGCGGTGCGTGTCCAAGGCACATAAAAGGGAAGTGCAAAACCATTTATTATGGGCTAAATAAACTGCAGGAGTAATTCATGCTCACAATGTAAAGGCATAAGCATGGTGCCTGTCATCAGTGATACTGCACATTTGTCTTTTGATGTAACAATGCCTTTTATGATGTCACAGTGCATGTTGTTACATCACAAATAGATTAAACAGTTCAAACAATCAGCGATTACATTCCAGAAACCCACTGAGAACTCTAGGGTCTTTGATGTTTTGCAGCTGCAAGTAATATGTGACTTCACTGTGAAGGCCAGAGCACACCAAAAGAACAAAGAAACTTGAACAAACTCGAACAAAGGTAAACAAATTACAACAAACACAAATAAGGATTAAAAACTTGAACAAACTCAAACACAAACTCAAACAAACATGAAAATACAAAATAAATCAAACAGAAACAAAAATAAAACAAACACCAACAAATGTAAAAACAACAAAAGATAAAAGCAAACTTGAAAAAACGAACCAACCCAAACTTGCAAACACAAACATGGATAAAAATGAAAGCAAAACAAAAACAAAACAAGCAAAAACAAACAAACACAAACAAACACAAGTACTTTTCTCTGCATCTGCAAGTCTCAAGAGAGTGTTCAGAAACAGTAAAACTAGAAGTGCACTTTCAAGAGCTTCTCAACAATCAAACACAGGTCCGAACAAGTGTTAGTGTTTGTTCGCGTTTGTTTGTTTGCGTTTGTTCACATTTGTGTGTGTTTGTTTGTGTTTATCCTGTTGTTTAACCCTGGCCCTGGTGACGGCTGCATATGGAGACGTTTGCTGAATGAGGACGTAATGGAAGCTGGAGGACCTCGATACTGTCCTGTCTTTTCTTTTCCCAGAAGGATCTGACCATGCTAATCTTCCCCTGGGACCCAATCAGAAGCAGGGATTGCTGTGTCTCCACTGGCCTGCTAGTGATTGGCTGGTGCTGAAGCCGGGCAGATGTGGGTGAGTGACCAGAGGCCTGGACAGACATGGTCCATCTGTGACATAACTGAGAGGTCTGATGGCACCGCAGTGTTGGAGCTCAGCGCAGCTTTAGGCTAGCACACCGCTTCACTCGCACTCGTAAATATTTACGTCTCCCGGGAAGCGGCGAAGTCTTGTTTACAGTGAAGGGGGGGCTTTATGATGGATATTAGGAAAGAGCATTTGTGGAAAACCTTCAGATGTTCAGCTATTGCTGGAGGTGATGGAGAACTCCATGTTTGTGTAGTTAATGACTAAAGTGAATCCGAAAGGTTTGAAATTACCTTTGAAGGCATGTTCCACTAACTCTTGTTTTCCTTTTTTCAGTAAGGACATCTCCACAGCTCCACATTATTTCTTGTCTTCTCTTAGTAGACCCAGATGGATACAGACCCATGGGTTTTCAGTTAAAAGTGTAGCTTGATTTTCTCCAGTCTCTCACTGAAGGAAGAATTATACGGAGGTTTGTTTTCGCATGGTTATTATGAGTCATTTCTCTGTATCTCTGCATGTATTCCTTCTTACAGAGGCCAGGTTTATCCCTCGCTTGTTTGGAACACTTGTCCTTCACTCTATCTCTCTCCCAGCTCTGTTGTTATTACTCTAGTGTCTAGGAAAGAAAGGAGCTTGGTCACGTCCGAGGGGCCACACTGGTCCCTTCAGTAACAACACTGTGCTGTATTGTTCTTGGCCATCCTGTTGTGTTTTCTCTCATTCGTGCTGGTGGTCCTGTCAGTCCTGCTCTCCGAGGGACTTTGAAGTCACCAGTGATTTTCCTTTAGTTGCAGACTTTTCAATAATTCAGAAAGAGCTGAGAGTCTCAGAAACAAACAAAAGCTATTTGCAGAATATAAGCCATCTTCTAAACATGCCAACATACAAACCCAACCGATTCAAGCTCCAGAATAAGATTACAATTTAAATTTTTCAGGTTTATGTGTCAGGTAATTTCTTTCTTTGTGTCACAGGGCATTGGTGCATTTGTGCTTTCCCAGATCCAGCCCCATTACCCATATTAACTCTGTAACTTGAAAACTTGAAAGGGACTTCTTTGATAAGGGGAAATTCAAATGTGGAGAAACAGGGAAGCCTTGCCCTTAAACGAGAGGGTGACTCAAATAGATACAGAGCTAACTCTGTTTTTATCTCACCTCTGACCGTTTGATGGTGGTCTCAGGTTTCTTATTGTTTGAGACATTCTCTCGTTTAAGGGCAAGGCCAGCCTGTTCCTCCAGGTTTGGAATTTCAAAATTCAGAGGGTCTCTTTCTGTGGCAGCAGAAGTATACCAGTGGTCCCCTCTGTGACACTTTGCTGATTACCTAAACACAACTGAAATAAAGCAGGGCAGGGCCCCAAAGCTGAGGGATTTTTTTCTTTTTGATGTTTATAAAGTGGCATGTTGTAGTGACCTTAATATCATCCACCTGAACCAAAACAAATGTACAGTGTTTATATTTCAGATGTGTTTTTAACAGAGTCAAACTGAACCCCCATAAAAACTGTTGTGATCATAGGACAAACAGGAAATGCAAACAGGACTTGGAATAAAAATCATAAGATTGATTTTAGACTTACAGTTAAATTACAAACAGTCATTAAATATAAAACAACACAAAACAAAACTAAAAGCCAATTCATATGTGTATGCTGTGTAGCATAAGCTTATATATATATATAATTGTTTACTTATTCTTTATATCATTTTTATATATTTTGTATGTTGTAGATAATAATTTATAATAATAGATTTTCAGAACGGCATGTTGGCGCAGCAGGTATTGTTGCAGTCACATAGCTCCAGGGACCTGGAGGTTGTAGATTCGATTCCCGCTCCGGGTGACTGTCTGTGAGGAGTGTGGTGTGTTCTCCCTGTGTCTGCGTGGGTTTCCTCCAGGTGACTGTCTGTGAGGAGTGTGGTGTGTTCTCCCTGTGTCTGTGTGGGTTTCCTCCGGGTGACTGTCTGTGAGGAGTGTGGTGTGTTCTCCCTGTGTCTGCGTGGGTTTCCTCCGGGTGACTGTCTGTGAGGAGTGTGGTGTGTTCTCCCTGTGTCTGCGTGGGTTTCCTCCGGGTGACTGTCTGTGAGGAGGTTGGTGTGTTCTCCCTGTGTCTGGGTGGGTATCCTCCGGGTGACTGTCTGTGCGGAGTGTGGTGTGTTCTCCCTGTGTCTGCGTGGGTTTCCTCCGGGTGACTGTCTGTGAGGAGTGTGGTGTGTTCTCCCTGTGTCTGCGTGGGTTTCCTCCGGGTGACTGTCTGTGCGGAGTGTGGTGTGTTCTCCCTGTGTCTGCGTGGGTTTCCTCCGGGTGACTGTCTGTGAGGAGTGTGGTGTGTTCTCCCTGTGTCTGCGTGGGTTTCCTCCGGGTGACTGTCTGTGAGGAGGTTGGTGTGTTCTCCCTGTGTCTGGGTGGGTATCCTCCGGGTGACTGTCTGTGCGGAGTGTGGTGTGTTCTCCCTGTGTCTGCGTGGGTTTCCTCCGGGTGACTGTCTGTGAGGAGTGTGGTGTGTTCTCCCTGTGTCTGCGTGGGTTTCTTCCGGGTGACTGTCTGTGAGGAGGTTGGTGTGTTCTCCCTGTGTCTGGGTGGGTATCCTCCGGGTGACTGTCTGTGCGGAGTGTGGTGTGTTCTCCCTGTGTCTGCGTGGGTTTCCTCCGGGTGACTGTCTGTGAGGAATGTGGTGTGTTCTCCCTGTGTCTGCGTGGATTTCCTCCAGGTGACTGTCTGTGAGGAGTGTGGTGTGTTCTCCCTGTGTCTGCGTTTCCTCCGGGTGACTGTCTGTGAGGAGTGTGGTGTGTTCTCCCTGTGTCTGCGTTTCCTCCGGGATGACTGTCTGTGATTAGTGTGGTGTGTTCTCCCTGTGTCTGCGTGGGTTTCCTCCGGGTGACTGTCTGTGAGGAGTTTGGTGTGTTCTCCCTGTGTCTGGGTGGGTATCCTCCGGGTGACTGTCTGTGAGGAGTGTGGTGTGTTCTCCCTGTGTCTGCGTTTCCTCCGGGTGACTGTCTGTGAGGAGTGTGGTGTGTTCTCCCTGTGTCTGTGTGGGTTTCCTCCGGGTGACTGTCTGTGAGGAGTTTGGTGTGTTCTCCCTGTGTCTGGGTGGGTATCCTCCGGGTGACTGTCTGTGCGGAGTGTGGTGTGTTCTCCCTGTGTCTGCATTTCCTCCGGGTGCTCTGGTTTCCTCCCACGGTCCAAAAACACACGTTGGTAGGTGGATTGGCAACTCAATAGTGTGAGTGAATGTGTGTGAGTGTGTGTTGCCCTGGCGACCCCTCCAGGATGTATTCCTGCCTTGTTCCCAGATATTCCAGGTGGGCTCCAGGCCCACCACAACCCTGAACTAGATTAATGATTAGAGATAATGAATGAATGAATAGTTTTTCATATATAATATATTTATTTGATTTTGTTTGTGGGTGTGTATTGGTGTGTGTAAGACTATGTATGTGAAATCAGCCCCACAGAATACAGGAGAGTTAAGGTGCACCTAAGAAGCATCGCCAGAACAATGAAAAATGAGCCTCAGGTCAACATACTCAATGCCAAGTGTGGGCTAGAAGGATACAACCACCAGCTTCTGCTCCCCAGCGCAAGGAGTAATCTAAAAACATCTCATGACAAACGGACTAATACAAATGCTCCAGTTGAGAATAACACCAAAAATTACATTTTCTGAGGCTATTTATTGACCAATTATATGTTCATCCTGACCTCTCCATGCCCTCAGCCTGTGTGATTATTAGAGAGAACCTTCTAGACAGTTTCACCCTCAGACGCTAACTCTTCCTCATCCTCTTTCTCTTTGTGTAATGCAGTGATCCAGCTTCTGATGAGCTCTGAGATTCAGCAGCATCTCATTAGCACCCGCCTCCATGGCTGGACACCATCCAGAGCGCTCATTGAAATCTCCCACCCTATTTAAACCCTGCAGAGCCGAGACCACCCTCCGGGAACTCACTCTGAGCTACGGAGATATTGATTACCGTCCTGGTGTTATGATGATAAATTCCCTTTGTGTTCAGGTCGGTTATGGCCACCCTGCCACATGGAACAGGGGTCTGTATTGATCTCGCACTGTGGGGTGGCCACTTAAATTTAGAGAGGGTGGATGCTAATGAAGAGGGATCTGGCAACCCGTGGAGATATTATAGAGAGATGCATGAATTTAGACATGGTGAATGGTAATTATGGGGCATCTGGCAACCTCACTGCTTTACTATAGAGACATGAAGAGAGACGGTAATCAAGAAGTGTCTGGTAACCTCCTGTGGAGATATGTATACGAATACACCTGGATTTAATTATAGGGGTTGTAACAATAGGGCATCTGGCAACCCCACTGAGTTTCTATAGCCTATATAAATAAATACATGGAGATGGCAGTGTTGATGAGGGATCTGGCAACTCAGTGGAGTTACTTATGTGGAGTTACATTGAAATTGGTGACTGTAGAGGTATGCATTTATTGGTTCGGTCTAATATGAGTCAGGGTCCTGTTGAAGCCCCCCAAAAGTGTGGCCTGATGAGTCAGAGTCTCTCACTCTCTCTCATTGTCTGTCCATCTAATTTCAAATGTTGTAGAGTATATATGGCAAATATCATGGGAAAACGAACTTGCTACCTGTTCCTAAGCTTAAAAAAATATGCTATACATTATTATTATTATTATTATTATTATTATTATTAAGTGTGATGATGATGGGATGGAGCAGACTGGGAGAACCATGTGTACAGTTGTAAGTTGATCCATGGTATGCTTCATAGCTTTTGCACCCTAGGAATGTGCAAAAGAGAGACAAGCCAACGAGGACCCTCCCACCACAATAACCCCACCCCCAAATCAATCCCTCCCACATGCCACGCCCCCATCACACAAGCCACACCTCTCCAGGATTATAATCGGCCAGAAAAAACGCAGAGCAAATGTGGGGGTTGGGTTAGAAACACAGGTTGTTTTTCTATCGCTCAGAACTGACCCTGTGCAGTGACAGAGTGTGTAGAGTGTGACCTCTTACTTTTGGAATCCTTGTCTTGTCTGTCTACAAGCTGGGGGGGGGGGGGTGGGGTAAGGGGGTGTGGAGATAGTTGCTTCTTCTTGGCATTGCATCACGGAGTGCTGCAGACTAAAACCTGATCCGAGGCGGCCGTGAGTTTTCTGGCTCTGTGTGGCGTCTTTAAAAAGACACTTCACGCTGGAATGAAGGGCAGCTTCGGTTCTCAGACCACTTCATTCAACATGAAATCCCACCCCACGCTAATTATATCTGGACATCTCTCTGGTGTGTAGAGCCTTAAAGGTTACACTCAGTGAACAGCCAAACAAACACAAACATGTAGCCCCTCGTTTCAGAGTTCAGATGTCTTAGTTCTTAGAGGATAGTTTGTCCACTCAGTTGTTTCTGGGCAGTTATATCTGCTCACACAGGACCAGGCTTGCACCTCAAACCTCAAATCCATGACAGTTGTTCAGAGACATAAAACATATACGAAATCACATTTGTAGAATGTAGCTCAAACTAATCAAGAGTTTTTGCTAGACCCCCAAAGGGCTTTCCCTCCACAGCGGTCAATCCACACCAGTCCACTCACCACATCTGCTTTTAGATAGAGACGAGACGGGAGCCTGTTTACTGAAGATAGGGATTACCAGGAGGACATAGAGAGTGACAACAGTGGCATGTTATGCCAGACGTCTTGTTTAACACCCCTTCTGTTTTCCAGGAACTGCCCAGCTCAGAGAGGACCTCAGTTTTACATCTCATCTGAAGCACTGCAGTGTTTATTCAGTACAGTGTCCCTGTCACTGCACCCAGGCATTAGGATCCACCAGACCACAGCGACAAACCACAGGCTCCACCTACATAACCTTCAGTAGCTACCCAAGCTTTCCTAGGAGGAAACCTCCCATTCCAGACCTGCTTCGCCTCAGTGGACTTGTGTGTTCTGATGTTCACGTGCTGATGTTCTGATGTTCTACTGTTCCTACTGTTCGAATGTGGTTCCACATCCTTAACATAGCTGACCCCATGTTTAATAATTCATTCATTCATTCATTATCTGTAAGCACTAATCCAGTTCAGGGTCACGGTGGGTCCAGAGCCTACCTGGAATCATTGGGCACAAGGCGGGAATACACCCTGGAGGGGGGCCCAGTCCTTCACAGGGCAACACAGACACACACACATTCACTCACACACTCACACCTACGAGTCGCCAATCCACCTACCAACGTGTGTTTTTAGACTGTGGGAGGAAACCGGAGCACCCGGAGGAAACCCATGCGGACACAGGGAGAACACACCAACTCCTCACAGACAGTCACCCGGAGCGGGAATTGTACCCACACCCTCCATGTCCCTGGAGCTGTGTGACTGCGACACTACCTGCTACACCACCGTGCGGCCCATGTTCAATAATGACTAATCTAAAGAATCTAATAAAGGGGCTGGATATTACGGGCAATTCAAGATAAAACCATCCAATGTTAATGTGTAGTTGAACATAAAAGGTGAGAAGACATCCTTTCAAGTCTAAAATTGGTTGAAATGTGGTTAATGGTCTGAAAAAAGACATAAATCTTGGGCTAAATTTGGGCCAAATCAGACGGCCCAAACAGAGCCTAAATTTCAACTTTCAAACATTCAAATAACATCGTGTTTGGTGTTTGGTGGGATGCTCCTGGTGAAATGACACTGACTAGAGATGGTGGAAAAGACCTAAATTTTGTGTGTGTGTGTGTGTGTGTGTGTATGTAAACGACGTGAGACTCAAACTCACAGCCTTTCCCATACAGATTGGTCAACTCTGGGAAACCTTGAATCCCCTCGTCCCACCGCTCACTTCTCCCTCTGTTATCCGAAGGGTCTTCCTCTGGTTTGAGTCACGGGGTGATTGAGCTGTTTTTAATAACAGGGTTATCTGTGCCCACTACAGGACAATGAAGGCCAAACCCTTTCCCCGAAGTTGGCTCTGGACTGACCAGTCCGGCTCCGTTCAGTCTGTTGGGTAAGGTTCAAACACTATTACAGTGTAGATATCCATTGGCTCTGACACAGCTCTGATTCATCTCATGATGGCCTTGATAATAAGCAGGATATGTGAATGTGAATTGTTGTTATTATTGTTGTTTATGATAGCATCTTTAATGTTACACTGCAGGCATTAGCCAGATAGTAGCATTCGGCAAACTGCATGCCTTAATAATCACCTCCCTCTCTCTCTCTGTGGTTATCTGGGTGTATAGGGTGGCCCTCCCTTTCACCCAACCAGATCAGTGAGCTCCTCTCAGAGAACTGGCAGTTAGTGCTCTCCTCCTAGCATGTTGAAGTTGTGACATTATGTTTAGAAACGTTAAAATAATACCTCCTGGGCTTCCCTACAGTGACAGATTATAATTCACTTTTATAGCCCTGTTCTACAATGTAGGGAGTGAGGGCTAGTTTCCTACCCTCCTTCAAAAGTTACCTAGTGCAGTTTCTGCAGTGCTGAGCCAGAAATAACAACATCAGATGCTTTATTCTCCCTATTATGGCTCAGTGGAGCATTACAGTGACTATGAAGCTCTACTTTTAAGGTCAAAATACTACCTAGTGTTGTTTTAAAAAGATTTGTGCTTCGGCCTCCCACATTGAAAGCATCACAAGCATTATTAGACTTAGGTAGTGGGTATTCATGCAGTTAGCATGATGCTAATTGCTGTACATAAGCTTCCAGTACTTGTGAGCTAGCTTTTTAGCTTCAGTGCTACACACAGATGAGACACTAGGACTGTCTTGGATCAAATACCTGTGACATTCATTGGACAATGTGTGTCATTGTTTCACGCCAGTGCTGACACAGCAGAGACGAGGGTGAGTCCATTGGTTTGACCGGTCGCACTGTGTGAGTGTGTGTTGTTATTTCTTTATGTTGGCATACCGCAGTGTTTCCACCTCAAAGCCTCCATGCCACCTGCGCAGCTTCATGTTTTCCCTGCTCCCGAGTCTCATGAGCAGCTCATGATGAGGTCCTTATGGAGTCGAAGTTTATTGGAACAGGGAAAACAAGCAACTGAGCAGTGCAGGTGGGCACTGGTGAGGGTGGAAAACATTGACCTAATGGAGTAGACTTATAGTTCTGCAATAAAGGAAAATCTACATCAGCACAAAGCAGTGTTTGGTCATAGATATGATCAGTAGATAATTCATTCATTCATTCATTCAGGACAATTTCACACACTCACTCAGTTACTCATACACTCACACCTGTGGACAATTTCACACATTCACTCAGTCACTCATACACTCACACCTGTGGACAATTTCACACACTCACTCAGTCACTCATACACTCACACCTGTGGACAGTTTCACACACTCACTCAGTCACTCATACACTCACACCTGTGGACAGTTTCACACACTCACTCAGTCACTCATACACTCACACCTGTGGACAATTTCACACACTCACTCAGTCACTCATACACTCACACCTGTGGACAGTTTCACACACTCACCCAGTCACTCACACACTCACACCTGTGCACAATTTCACCCCCTCACCCAGTCATTCACAGACTCACACCTGTGGACAATTTCCACAGGGTTTAACTATATAATAGTAAGTCTTGGCTGATCCAGCCATTGCGTGTGAATGTGTGTGTGTGTGTGTGTGTGTGTGTGTGCCCGGCCCATGTTCAGACAAATGTGGAGAATGTTTTAGACAAAGGGCAGACGAGATGATATCTCTATAAGGACCCTCCCTCCCTCTCGTTCTTTCTCTTTCCCTCCCTCTCTCCCTCTCTTCCCGCGCTGCTTGATAAAGTAAAGCTCCTTTTCCCAGATGAACTATCACTCAAACTGCTCTGTGTCTGGACCTACTGTCCCTCAGAGACGATAACCAGAACGGTTCTGAACTCATGTTAAACCTGATACAGTGACTTGCTCCTCAAAACTGACCCGTGAGGACGATCCCACCCACCCAGAGGGAGAGCGACTGTCCCTGCCACTCTGATGTAGGGGTGTCCAGTTCTATGAGTGCTAAGACATCACTGATCCTATCCTGAGACCTGAATTTGTTTTGTCTGGTGTCTAGAGGACATCCTAAGATTTTCTGGTGCCTTCCTGTACCATGAGTGAGTTTAACCAGCTTGGCTCAACAGCTACATGTACAAGATACGACGAGTACATACAGGGAGACGACCCCATCTCAACCACTGGTCTTCCTCTGTGGGTCATTCAGCACCTTCAGCTCATCCACAGCTGGCCTTCAGTAGGGTTACGGTTAGGTTTAAGATTAGGGTTAGGTTCAGGATTAATGTTAAGCCTTACACAAGCACAAAACAATGCCCTTCCTCACCCTTAGATCAGTTGCATTTAGCTTTAAGTTTATACATTTGGTTTCGGGTTAGGGTTGCCAATTTTTCAGTGCTAGGTTGCCAGATGTTCACGTGAAAATCCACACACATAAACAGTACTAAATAATACACATTTTACAACTAGAATTCTTTTTTATAAAATCTGTACCAATTCATATTGAAACCATTTTTAAATATCATAGCAACTTTAAATATATCACATCACTCCATGTGTCGAAAAGTTCAGTATGTTCACATGTGGGAATACTTCCATTGTGTTATTAGCTGCATGAAATACAGTCCTGGGAGCCCAGCTCCTGACACCGGGCTTAAGTCTTTAGCCTGTGGTTAACAGCTGAATCAAAAGGGTTTATGGAGGTTAAAAGTCCACACTAAAGATATAGTAAACAAGTCAAAAAGACAGCTCCTGGTCTTGGCAGCGCAGAGTCCCGTGGCTTTGTGATGCATCCAAAACAACAACAGCGCTAACCCCGCCAGGAGGAAATGGCATGAGACGAGAAGACGGCGGATGAGCAATCGGAGAAATCTGTCTCAAATACCCCTATTCCCCTCGCAGCTACTACAAAGGCCTTCCCAGCAGACTCTCCCTTTCTCGTGTGGAGAGAAAGACAGAGAGAGGGATGGTGGTACT
>NC_089804.1:35894846-35912346 GCF_029633855.1 Hoplias malabaricus | reverse complement strand
GGATTAGAATTGTGGGGTAATCCTGGAGATTTTTAAAGCTCAGTTTAGGTCTGGTTAAGAGGAGAGTCCGTGTGGATTTACAGGGTTATTTTGGAGATTAATAAAGATGGGTTTAAACATTAATCAATGTGGATTAACAGGGTTATCCTGGAGATTAATAAAACTGGGATTAGACAAGAGTCAGTGTGGATTAAAAGTGTTATTCTGGAGATAAATAAAACTGGGTTCAGACCTGGTTAGCAGGAGTTGATGGGGAACTGTGAGATTCTTTCAGAGATAAACAGATCTGCTCTTAAACCTGGTTAACAACTTGTGTGGAAGCATAAAATTAACCTAGGATTACCACAACTGGGTTTATGTTCAGTGAGTACAGTGCATTGCACTTTCTCTTTGTTAGTACCATTGCTGTTTTCTTTCTTTGTTCTGAATCTCTGTGGCGTACAGGACACACGTGATTTTCGTGGCTGGGTTTGTGAGTGTTACACTGACGTTTCATCGACAGATCAGTGCTGAGCGTCCATGTTGGGGAAATGACTGACAGCTCTGAATCATAACAGTCTGCTCTGAGTTACGGTGTACTGTCTGAACCCAGAACAGTGCGATTAGCCCCTCTCAATCACAGATGTCATTCATGAGTTGTAACAACCCAGCAGAGTTTACACTGAGGAGAAACCGGCACAGACCAAAAGCCATTGATAATACCTCTGCCAGACTACGTCCAGGACACCCTCTCTGCAGGGACATAAACAGCAGCGGTTTTTATAACATTCTGGGAACTAGAGAAGAACGTGTTGTTTGGATGTATATGATCTGATCTGTTGTTGACTTTAAAAAATGTATGTAAATGAATCTATTTAGATGTATTCTATAATTCATTCACTCATTCATTATGCTATAATTTCATCATAATCAGGGTCATGATGGCACCCAGAGTCTACCTGTAATCACTGGGTGCAATCATTCACACATTCACACATGTGGACCCTGTCACACACACTAAGTCACTCACACACTCACCCAGTCATTCACACACTCACACCTGTGGACCCTGTCACACTCTCACCCAGTCATTCACACATTCACACCTGTGAACGATGTCACACACTCATCAAGTCACTCACACACTCACCCAGTCATTCACACACTCACACACTCACACCTGTGGACCATGTCACACACTCACCTAGTCATTCACACATTCACACCTGTGAACAATGTCACACACTTACCAAGTCACTCAAACACTCACCCAGTCATTCACACACTCACACCTGTGAACAATGTCACACACTTACCAAGTCACTCACACACTCACCCAGTCATTCACACACTCACACACGTGGACCCTGTCACACACTCACCCAGTTATTCACACATTCACACATGTGAACAATGTCACACACTCACCAAGTCACTCACACACTCACCCAGTCATTCACACACTCACACCTGTGGACCATGTCACACACTCACCAACTCACTCACACACTCACCCAGTCATTCACACACTCACACCTGTAGACCATGTCACACACTCACCAAGTCACTCACACACTCACCCAGTCATTCACACACTCACACCTGTAGACCATGTCACACACTCACCAAGTCACTCACACACTCACCCAGTCATTCACACACTCACACCTGTGGACCCTGTCACACACTCACCCAGTCATTCACACACTCACACCTGTGAACAATGTCACACACTTACCAAGTCACTCACACACTCACCCAGTCATTCACACACTCACACCTGTGGACCATGTCACACACTCACCAACTCACTCACACACTCACCCAGTCATTCACACACTCACACCTGTAGACCATGTCACACACTCACCAAGTCACTCACACACTCACCCAGTCATTAACACACTCACACCTGTGGACCATGTCACACACTCACCAACTCACTCACACACTCACCCAGTCATTCACACACTCACACCTGTGGACCCTGTCACACACTCACCCAGTTATTCACACATTCACACCTGTGGACCATGTCACACACTTACCAAGTCACTCACACACTTACCCAGTCATTCACACACTCACACCTGTTGACCATGTCACACACTCACCAATTCACTCACACATTCACCCAGTCATTCACACGCTCATACCTGTGGACCATGTCACACACTCCCCAAATCACTCACTCACTCACTCACTCAGTCATTCACACACTCACACCTGTGGACCATGTCCCACACTCACCCAGTCACTCACACTCTCACCCAGTCATCAACACAATCACATCTTTGGACCATGTCACACACACCTAGTCACTCACACACTCACACCTGTGAACGATGTCACACACTCACTCAGTCACTCACAATCACACACCTGTGAGCAGTTTTGCACACATTCACCCAGTCACACACGCAAACAGCTGTGGTCTGAATATTAGAGGTGGGCTTAGGGAGAGGTTTGAGGCCTGGTAATAGCAGAAGAATGTGGGCGGGGCAGAGTGAAGGTGAAAGAATGGCACTGTCTCCTCCCTCAAAATCCACAACTGCAGTGTCCTTGAGGAAAGTGTCTAAATCCCGACTGCTCCCTGGGTGCTCTTGTGTGTGTGTGTGGGGGGGGGGGCGGTTGGTGTGTGTCTGTGTGTGTGTGTGTTTGTTCCACCACTGGTTGTTTAAATGCAGCAATTTGTTGTTTAATATAGATATGAACATATAGATCATTGTAGAGATTGCATGACAAAGTTGGGTCTGGCCTCCGCGTGAGACCCACATCAGTTGCACCTTATCACTCAGGGGCATATTATCATATATGATTCATTATTATAAACTTCTGGGGATAGGAAAGGGACCTTCTTGTTACTAAAGAATACATCATTTAACTGCTCTGCTGTTTCCATTTTATTGTGTGTGGAGAATGTGGCCTGGTCTTTGAAGCCTTGGCGGCTGTGGTGGGCCACACAGGACGATTACAATCCTACACTCCATCATAAAAGTCTGTACCAATCAAAAGGGATTTCCTTTGCGCCAGCGTTATTCTGGAGCATGTGCAATGGCAGCGTATCAGAGGCTCGGGACCTAATAAGTCTTCAGAGGCCATTGTTTTTAAGAGCTCACCAGTCATCGTCAGAGAAGTAGTCATCTTATTTAGCTCTGACAGTGAGAGAGAGGGAGAGAGAGAGAATTGTGTGTCCTTTCCCTGTGTCTTTTCATAGGTGAGGAGTGTTTATGAGGTTTAGGACTAATAACTATTATTTTTTATTAGAATTAATTAGATGAATTAACTAATCAAACTCTATATTTTAATCCCCAGTTAATAGTAATCACAGATTAGACTCCATTACTGACTGAGGAGATGTAATGTCTCAGGACAGCTCAACACACCGGAGGAGAACAGTGTGTGTAAAATCAGCTTTAAAGGGAGCATCTACAATTGTGTGTGGAAACGCAGTTCTGAACTCTGTTTCTTTTAAGGTGGAGTGGTGTGTTTGAGAGGGAAATAATGACTGTTGATTGTATGTGGCTAAGGTTTAAATTGTCTGTTTGAGTTTCCATAGCAACTCATTTGTAACTGGAGTTGTTTAATTTTGTAGCACGGTCGTCGTCTCCCGAGTTATAGAGCAACATCCTCAACTCGGTTTGTGCTTTTCCACGCTTGTCTAAAAAGCTCCAGATGCCTCTGTCTGGAGCTGGACCGAGACTGGACCAAGACAGTTTGTTTATTTGCTTATTTCCTGACACTGTGGCTTCGTAAACACATTAGACCAGTTTCCAGCTCCAACCGAGAGCAACAATTTGTGATCATTTGAATTTTATTAAAAGTTTTTCTTTTTAACCGCTGTCATGATTGTCGCAATTAAAATTTGATTTAAAATGTATCTGAGCAGAAAGGGGTGGTCTCACAAACAGAGCTTAAGCCTAGTCCTGGACTAAACAGCATCTTGAATTGGGATTTTTTTCATTGAAAGGAGAATACAGTCCAGAACTAGGCTTAATCCCTGTCTGGGGAAAGAAACTTTGCTCAGCAAACATAATATTACAATAAAAACAAATCCCATCCCTTGCAGTGAGTGTGTGATTGTGTGTATGAATGTGTTGGTTTAACCCTTTCCACATCTCTCCTCATGACAGTCCGGTATAATCTGAAGTTATCATCCAATCCCTAGTTTTAGTGGTTAGTAAATACCTCAATATGTTCAATCAAGTGTTTAACAAACCCATACGATCAAGGAGAACATCTGAAAACACACGTTGTTCTTCACACTCGCTCACTGACCTTTTGTGTTTATTGCAGTTGTATATTCTTTTATATCAGCTATGAAAAGTGCATGTGTTCATATGAAGACTGTGGAGGAGGATAGAGTCAAGGCTAACTGTGCCTTTGCATTTTAACAGTTGCTCATATCACATCATGTGAAGCAGAGAAACCATGAGCGAGACAAAGCCGTTTCCGTGAGACGATCTGTAACTTTTCATCCCTGTGTTTGCCTTTAAAACTTGACATTGAGTTTGTCATTCTACAAAACACACACACACACACACACACACACACACACACACACACACACACACACACACACACATCGTGGCACACTCTCCCGCCCTGTGGGGCTTTTTGCATGCGGAGCATTTAAAAATATTCGTGCGTGAGTCCCAAGAGCAGCGCTGTTGTTTTGCCTTGCATTCAGAGCCATGGAGATAAGGAGAGATAAGGAGGGAGGGAGGGAGAGAGAGAGAGAGAGAGAGAGAGAGATGTATGCAAAGATAATGTCATCCCCCTCTTTCCCCTCCCACGGTGGGCTGCTCCGACTCTGCCAACAAAATAAGTGACACATCACTCAGTCACAGTCAGATCCAGCTTATGTCGAGCAAAGAGGCATTACAGGAGCTAGAGACGGATGTTAGCATTAGCATTAGCATCATCCTCTATTCATTTCAGTCAGTTTAAGGGAACGTTCCTCCAGAGCCACAACCAGGTGAAACCTTCTTTGAAATTCATTGAAGTGCATTTTGCAGCGTTCCTATTGGTCCTCTTCTTTCATGAGAGTTCCTTCGATATAAAACATTACTTTTGACACGGATGATTTGCATATCAGAGGAAGTCATTCGCAAGTGCAGTACACTTCATAGGTCACGCCACATGTGAACTCTCTGACACTTCCACTGCATGCTTTCGGACTGGAAAATTGCTGTAACTCCCATGCACCATCACGGGAGGTCCAGGAGTGGGCGGGAATGGATGTGTACACTCTCTCACACACACTCACGTTTGATTTCATGCACTGTGGGGACATTATTTTGAGTTATGTTCATTTCAGGGAGACTTATCCTAATCTTAACTAATCCTAACCCTAATCGTATCTTTAACTATGATTACTACTAACCTTAACTTGCTCTAAAACTCACAGCAAAATCATCACCTTAAATTGTAGTGATTTACATAGTGGGGACCTCTTTGTGGGGCCCACAAGGAAGAAAACTGCCTACAAAATGAGTATGTAAACAGTTTTTGTCCTCACTATGTGACTGAGATCTGGTAAACACACACACACACACACACACACACACACACACACACACACACACACACACAAATGTCAGACACTAGCTGTAACTAAAAAAAAAGAAATTACACACTGATATACATGATAAACACACATTTTCATAAAACCAAATTAACTGCTTGACCGCCCTGATGCCTTCTGCTCACTGCTCTCTAATGGAAATATGCATAATTTAGTGTCCCGGCCTGTTTTTAATTCCCAACACTTGTAAACATTAGCCTGGATGTTTAGATTGGGTGAAATCAAGCTTGCAGCAATCAAATCTCAATCAACACCTTGTGTAAAAACCTCTCGCTCTCTCTGTCTTCTGGGAGAAGAAAGAGAAATGGCATGCTCTGCTTCTCGCCCGGCTCGGGATGTGCCTGGATGCTGGGTTTCACCTGAGTGAGCCACTAAAGAAATGGTACGGTCCTTTTTATGAGGTCCTGGCAGAGGTGCAGTCATGCTCTTGCTGCTGCTTTGTGTTTCTTGTTACAGATGGAAATGAACAGAGGAGGGAGTCGCCGCTCGACCTGAGAACTTCTGCCAGTGGATACTTTCCTAACACTGAGGGAGGAAGGACATTTTCTCAGTTCAGACACAATGAACACAGCTGTCTCACTGCATCCAGAGAGACACGCAGGACACGTGGATGGAGGGTACGCAAAATAATTTTCTGACTTAATCAACATGTAGTTATCAGGAGAAGATGAGGCCTCTTGGGGAAACTGAGAGTCTGTCTCTATTTAACCTCGATGTGGCAAGTCAACACACACACACACACACACACACACACACACACACACACACACACACACATCACTTTCTAACGTGGATGAAGACAAACCCCAGAGTACAACCAAGATACATCTGTTTATTTATATAAACGATAGTAACTCATCTGTAACTGTAAAATCATCTACAATAGTTACATTGTCATTACATGTGTTGTTGATGTGTAACTAAAGAGTTATAAGCAACAATATAAGGTGGAACTGTTTTTTTTTTTATTTAAAACCATTGCAAAATCCAAGCCATTCATCAACCTTTGGCCTGGTTTCTCTCTCTCTCTCTCTCTCTCTCTCTCTCTCTCTCTCTCTCTCACTCTCTCTCTCTCTCTCTCTGAGGCCTTGATTCCAACTTGATTCCAACCTGGCTCTGTTTCAGAGCTGCTCTCAGAACCAGAACTTATCCAGCTCTGCTCGCCACGGACATGTGCTTCTAAATCATACAATGTGTTCTCCTCTCCGTCATCCTGCTCAGATCCCGCTCCGGGCTTCCTTAAAACACGCCGGGGCTCCCAGAGCCTGGGGCCCGATGCCATCATCCGTCCTAATCAGACTCACACTCCAGCTGGTCCTCATTGCGCTCGGGGACGGATCACGGACATGGGATTTAAGAGTGAGGAGAGATAGTAATTCAGGCTTTTACTATCCGGATCACATTACCCGCGGAGAACGACTCGCTGTGAACTGTCAGACGGGGAAACGATGAGATCTGGAGCCGAGGAAACAAGCGCTTATCAGCCCTTATCTGCTCTTTCGTGCCTTTTTTTCCTGAACTTATCTCTTTCTCTAGTTTGGATCTGCCTTTCATTCTCTCTCTCTCTCTCTCTCTCTCATCTTTTCATTTGGAGTGAACTACGCAATGCTTTGGACTTGAGGGAAATGCGTATCAACATCAACAAGTCGTTTTCTCAATTTGATCTTTTTTTACCACGATTTTTGTTGTTATGTATTTTGTTACATGTTTTTCTTTAGGAAAACAGTAGAACTGCATGGAATCTTTGGGAATCTTGGTTACAGATGGCGCTGGCACCTCCAGGTTCACAGGGATTGGAGCTCTCAATGGTGCAACAGAATCTGAAGTTTAGATCTAAGAGTTACGGAAATGTGTCCAGAGTTCCTGTGAAACGTGTGTAAAAACCTTCATCCCTCCATCCTCTAATTCTCTCTGCTCCATCAGGAGTGCTTACAATAACAGAGTGTGTTCCTGAGGCTTCCTGTGTTCATTATCTAGTGGATAGCTCTTCAACTGTAGCGGGGGTCTGTAGCAGGGGTCTTTACAGGACGCCACACATTTATCACCAAAGTCCACAGGTGGAAAATAAATCACAGTGAAAGTTTCTGCACATCTTTACTTATCTTTACATCTCTCACTTTCACTTTCTTTCTTCCTCTTGCTCTTCCTTTACTCCCCCTCATCACAGACACTGATGAAAGCACATAGCGACGAGATCGGCCAATCACACTGAGGCTTTAATAAATGAGAATCCATTAGGACTGCAAGGTTCGCTGGAGGCTTGGGGGCCCTGTCCACCTCATGGTCAAACAAACACAGCGATCCGCAGGAAACCCAGCCAGAAACACATCTGTTAGACGTTAGGGCTCTTTACCAAATGTCTGCAGCGTGGAGAGAGACTTCACACTAAAATTACAGCTTCAAAACCATTGTGATGCTTCACTGAGCTGTAATGGGGTGAATAGAGCCCCTGTTGTTCCAATTCCAAGTTCAGCACTGCAGAAAACACACTATGTAACTTCTGGAGGAGGGTAGAAAACCACACCCACCCTCGCTCCTCCCGCTGATTTGAGGGGCGTGCTGTAAGGTGAATTACACTCTGAAACTGCAGGGGGAGCCCAGGAGCAAAAATGTTAAATCATACCTAGTGTTGCTTTAGCAATGTACTGTATTCAAGACACACGGTGGTGCAATTCTGGCGTGTTGCTGCACAGCTCTGGAACCTGGGGGTCCTGGGTTCTGTGTGGGGTTTTATTGGTTCGGCTGCCCCCTGATGCCTGGGGTCATGCTGGTCCGAGCGGCCCTTGTGCCCATCCCAAGCCTGGGAGGAATGTGAAGGTTGCATCAGGAAGGGCATTTGTTTTGTGGACACCCCTGTTGGGAGCAGCCAAGAGTTCGCCGTACAGTGTTAGAGGCTCCTTAGAGTTCAGAGGGACTCGGCCCCAGCTTGTTGCATCCTTCATGTCTCCCCATCATCAGGGGCTTTTAAACAGTTGTCTGTCTGCGGAGTGGACGCCGCGGGACGTGTGAAGGAAGCGTTGCTTTGAACTGCTCTGTGGTTTCAGTAATTAAAGGCTCACGGTGTGAGAGAGGCTAAAGGTGAGAGGCTGGCAGTGTGTTACATACCAGCCATAGCTCAGAAAACACAGCCGGGCTCAGAAAACAGTGAGCTCGACCCCGGCCTCAGCTTATGGTCACCTCAGTGGTCATTAAGCTAATGATGGACTTTTAAAAAGGCACTGATTGAATCTGATTGCTTTTACACAAGTGACCTCACATCAGTCAGAGTCTGTCAGCATCCCATCGCTCTGAGCTCTCTGTTAATGACAAATTCTCCACTGAGAAAGGGCTTTAAAGGGAATATCTATGCTTGTCGGGAAACACAGTTCTCTCTGTTTGTTTACATTCAGAAGATCTGTGTCTTTTAAGGTGGAATGGTATGTTTGAGGGAAAAATGACTGTTGTTTTTTATGTGGATGAAGTTTAACTGGTCTGTATGTTTAAATTCACTGTTGATTTACCACAGAAACTCATTTGACTTATTTAAGTTGGAAATTGTTTAGTTTTGCGCCACTTTCAACTGTATTTTTTTAATACAGTTAGCTGTCTCCCGAGTTTGGAGACATTTCCACGCTAGGTGATCCTAAACAGCAAAATAATAAAAAAAAAAAAAATAAAAAATATTACCCATGAATTGAGCAGGAATAGAGAAATATTCTCCTCTTGGTTCATGCTTTTCAGCGTTTGGAGTTCTCTGCCACAAGTACAGAGAGAGAGAGAGAGAAAGAGAGGGAGAGAGAGAGAGAGACAGAGAGAGAGAGGGAGAGAGAGACAGAGAGAGAGAGAGAGAGAGAGAAAGACAGAGAGAAAGAGAGAGAGAGAGAGGGGGGAGAGAGAGAGAGACAGAGAGAGAGAGAGACAGAGAGAGAGCGAGAGAGAGAGAGAGAGAGAGAGAGAGAGAGAGAGAGAGAGAGAGAGAATACTTAGCATACTGGACTGAGACAGTTTTTTTTTTTTTTTATATTTACAGAGACAATGGGGCTTTGTTTTTATTACAATCGTGAACCTCACATTGAATGGAATATACATTAGTCAGTTAAGGTCTGTAAATATGTCAGTAATTATAATAGAATATGTTTACTTCTTGTAGCGTTAGGAAAATGTCCAAAAACCTGTGATTAATTAATTCATTCATTATCTGTAACCGCTTATCCAATTCAAGGGTCGCAGTGGAGAGCCTACCTGGAATCATTGGGCGCAAGGCGGGAATACACCCTGGAGGGGGCGCCAGTCCTTCACAGGGCAACACACACACACACACATTCACAGACACTTCGGAGTCACCAATCCACCTACCAACGTGTGTTTTTGGACCGTGGGAGGAAACCGGAGCACCCGGAGGAAACCCACGCGGACACGGGGAGAACACACCAACTCTTCACAGACAGTCACCCGGAGGAAACCCACGCGGACACAGGGAGAACACACCAACTCCTCACAGACAGTCACCCGGAGTGGGAATAGAACCCACAACCTCCAGGCCCCTGGAGCTGTGTGACTACGACACTACCTGCTGCACCACCATGCCACCCTAATTAATTCCACCATCTTTCAAATCAACACAATTTGGAAGTGGGACACTCTGGAGCAGCTACACATGTGCTCAAAGGTCCATAAAACATTACAAAAGATAGAGTCAAAATATATGTGACTTTACAGTAATATTTTTCTGTTACAAACTGATATACACTGTAAAAACCCCATAGTATTTATATAAAAATAACAAAGAAACATTGTTTTGCCATAAAATTAACATGTAAATAGTATGACTAATTAGAGAATGGAGACTGAGATATAGCCACATTGTATATAGCCATACTTAGATATAGCTATATAGCCATCCTACGTTCTGCCCTTAAAATGAGGTATTGCTGAAAGAAGGAAGGAAATGTGCAGTATCTTGGTGCCACACTCCAGCACTAGAACACAGGCTGATGGTGAACGTTCCTGACCAACAAACATCTCGTCACAATATGCAACAACACACACAAACACACACACACATACACACACACACACACACACACACACACACAAACACAAAATAATCGCTCCAATGCAAACCAAAATCAGAAAGCCTCTAAGAGAAAAACAAAAAACTCTGAATATCTCAGAAAATATTGAGCAGCAAGGCATACAGGGATGTCCCTAATGAATCTAGCTCCTCCCAGTCCTTGGCCACTTGTACCAGCCACTGGTCTGTGCATTTAACAGTGAAATAATGTGTAAAAAATACAGTAAAAACAGTAAGAAAATAGTGTTTTGGCTGATAAAAGTACTTACAGTATTTCACTGATACACTGTTCAAACTTTTACAGTCATTTTCTGTCAAGGTTTTACAGTTTTTCACCGTAAATTTTACAGACGTTTTTTACAGTGTGTTTCCTGAAGAGCGGTCGCTCACTGACGCGTATTTTAAAGACTAAACTTTCCTTCCTGATGACTAATGTCTCCGAGGTGAAGGAAAAGCTTTGCCCTGAAGGACCTCAAACTAATTATAGCCCCCTCTGCTGCAGACCCCCAAGACCACTGTTACAACTCGACATTAATTAAACGCTCAAGCTTAAAGTCAAAGGCCATGTCTTGTCAGGAGGGTCAATGCCACTGACACACACACACACACACAAGTGCGGGGGGGGCGTATTGTGTCAGCAAGTGAGTGAGAGAAAGAAAAAGAGGGTGAGACGGAGGAAAACAGATAGAGAGAAAGACTGAGAGGGAGTGAAGAGGGAGATGAATGGAAAGAAAGAAAGAGTAAGGGAAAGGGGGAGAGGGAATGAGACAGAGAGTGTATGAGAAAGTGAGAAAGCAAGGATGAAAAAAGAAGAAAAATAAACAAAGAAAGAAAAGAAAGAGAGAGAGAGAGAGAGAGAAAGAAAATTAAGTTTAAGCTCCGCTTTGGAACTGTGGATCAGGTTTAGACTCTTCCAAATTTAAGATAGCCATGAACAAACCTTCCTTCTCCACCTTAAATCACCTTATGACCACATTTCTCACTAGTATAATAGTGAGAATCAAATCCTAGCAGCAATGTTTCAACACGAAGTCTAAAGCCTTCTCAGCACAAGAGAAGACTCCAGTTTATCAAAGAGGGAGCAGACTCTTTGTCCATATGCTTCTTTTCAGAAGACGTGTTGGGTGAGCAGGTGTCCAAATACTTTTGGCGGTTAGCAGTTGTTGCTGTGTATGTGGAGCTGGCGATGGGAGTGAAAGGACGTCCACAGCTGTCCAGAGGATTAGAGGGATCCAGTAGATCAGTGTGTTAGAGTTCAGGGGCGTGGGAAAACAAGGAGTATGTGTGTGTGTGTGTGTGTGTGTGTGTGTGTGTGTGTGTGTGTGTGTGTGTTTGTGAGAGACAGAGGGAGAGGGAGAGAGAGTGTGTAATGTGTTGTGAGCAGCATGTTCACACATGTTTTGCTCCTTAGGAATTAGAGCTGTCAAAGTCTGCGCATTAACATAGCAACAAAGCTTTAGCTACTTTTGTAGTTTGTCCCTGTAAACCACCCATAGAGCTGAATTAAAAACAGAGATTCTCTGATGAAGATACCAGAGACCTCCCCCAGGGGGAGCTGGTGATCATCAGTGTAAAAGGCATAACGGGCAGCAAGCAAGAGACCGGAAACCGGAGCACCCGGAGGAAACCCACGCGGACACAGGGAGAACGCACCAAACTCCTCACAGATAGTCACCCAGAGCAGGACTTGAATCTATAACCTCCAGGTCCGTGGAGCTATGCAATAGCAACACTACTGTGCCACAATTACAGTGCACTGTTTAACTATAATAACTGGAAGCTGGCAGCATACAAACTCCACTGTGATCAGCTCAGTTGATTTTCAGAAAGAAAGCAGGTGCAGAAACTCAGAGTGTCTCTAAAAGTCTCTGTAGTATAACTGTACATAGGAGTAAACGGCTGTAGCAGGAGTCTATATGTTACTCAAAATAACAGAGCAGCTTCTGCAGTGTTGTCCACAAGGTCAGATTTCAGTCTGTGGAGCTGAGGGTGGTGAAAACCTTTGTGCTGATCTTTTAACAAGTGTAGAGTTTCTGAGATAGAGAGAGAAAATTGTGTTCCTCAGATCATACTGTCCTCACTCTGACTTGCTGGAAGAATATGACACTAGAATCAGGCCCTTGACTGAACGTATGGCTCAGTCAGTGGTGAAAGATGCCACATTTCAGTGTAAAAGTCCTCGTTCAGTGGGAAATGCAAGGAAAAGCACCATGTAAAAATCACACAACAGTGAAATGGTCACTTACTCACACTCCCAGTCACTCACACACACACACACACACACACTCATACCAGTGGACTATGTCACACACTAACCTAGTCAAATACACTTTTTAGTTATTATTAAAAATGCAATGTGTACATTTTTATGCATTTTTAACCTTTAATACTACAACTATGATATATAAGTTGTAGTATTAAGGGTTAAAAATAGATCTATTCCTGCTGCTATATGTTCATTTACTTGGTGACTTTCAGATTGAGGCCCTGAGGCTCCTCTGGACATGGATCAAATGAAAGAGTTGGAGTCGGAGGCTTGTCTGGACCTGGATGAAAGGACCATCACTCACTGCCTGCGTCCACTCTGTCCACCTGCTGTGTCTCAGATCAACGCTGATCAGATACCTGTACAGATTAAACACTGTGTGTGTGTGTGTGTGTGTGTGTGTCTGTTTGTGTGTGTATGCAGGGGTAACAGAGCTGGCCAGGGGTCAGCAGAGAGGTGGTCAGGCAGCTCATACACAGTGGATAATGAGGGTGATTGTGCTGGGTTTGTCAGAAGGCATGTGGTTGATGAGTGAAGATGTACACGTGGAGGCCTTTCATCAGAAAAGGATGGGCTCAGATACACACTCTTAAGGTGAAGCATTTCTATTGATCCATTCAGGAAGAAATTTTTAACACACAGTGATGCTCCACTGAGCTGTAGAATAGAGCCTCTGTCATTACCACTTCAGGACTGGAGAAACTACACTATGTAGCTTCGTAAGGAGGGTAGGGAACCACCGGCTCGAGAAGGAGGATAACTTCTCCAAGAAGTGGAGCTCAGAGCCAAGCCCTGGGCGACGGGGATGGAGGCGGGGCTGCAGCCACATTACTCCTCCCTCTTCTCCGCCCTGAACAGCCCATGGGGTAATCTCAGTGAGAAACACCTGGCATGCTGTGGGTTAAAACATGGCCTGAGAGACAACACCAACCTGCTCCTGCCTCCAGCATCTTCCTCCCCAGTTTAACATGGTCTTTCCAGCACAGCCGAGTCCATGAACTGGTTCTGGATCAGTGGGAACGTTCCTCTCTGATGCTAAGGTGTAGTTTTAAAATGTGGCCTGTGTTTAGGTAAGGATATGAGTGGAATGACATCATCTTGTCCTCCACCTGTGTTTGTGTTCCCGCTATTTTGAAAAGCTAACACACACACACACACACACACACACACACACACACACACGCTCACATCCCTCCAGTGGCTCTGGGATGTGTCAAACTCATGGTCCTGCAGAGATGACAGGGTCATGAATAATGACCATTTGCAACAGAAGAGAAAAAGGTCCAGCTCTTTAGCTTAAGAGGCTGTGAATTATGAGCCATTAGGAAGCTTTGAAGTGAGGAAAAGTAACGTTGTGCTCCTCCAAACCCAGCATGGAGGTGTTAGGGCGAGGCCTCCCTCTCACTCCGATGTGTCTGACTGCTTTCACGCCCATTGTGTCTTCCATACGCAAACGAAGGGCAAAGAAAGGCAAAGGTTTAAAAAAATAATAAAACCTGCCCATACAAGACTAAATCCATGGGCTCTGTCTCAAAGTCAAAAGCCAAATGGGATAAACCACAAACTCACTGCTGTGGTTAAGAGTCCATTAAAAAACAGGGTTCAGACAGTGAATCATATTTAACAACTCATACCTCCACTCAACACGGCTGCGTTAATCTGGAACTCCATTAAACCTGGAATAAAGATCCCTCCTCTGCCTGAGGTCACAACAACGTGATGATGTTCTGCTAAAATTAACACCGGCTGCTACTTTAAGACAAAGCCACAGCAAAAATAAAACAAAACTAACTTACATCTGGTTGATGTAAGAAATGTCTGTTTTCCAGGTAATCACTGTTAGAAATAACACACACACACACACACACACACACACACACACACACACACTAGTGAGCAGTTAAACACACACTGTAATCAGCAGTGAACACATACACACACACACACAAATTAGTGAGCAGTAACACACACATTCTAGTCAGCATTGAGCACACACACACATACACACACACACACACACACCAGTGAGCAGTAACACACACTCTAGTTTGCAGTAAACACACACATGCACACCAGTCAACAGTAACACACACAGACAGTGAATAGTTAGCGCAAACACAAACTAGTGAGCAGTAGCACACTCTAGTCAGCAGTGAGCACACACTGGCACAGACACACACACACACACACACACACACACACACTAGTGTGCAGTGACCATGAAGTGTTTGCCCCAGAAAAAGTGCTGACCCACCAAATCAAAGACATTGGCAGGGCTCAGGCAACAATGCGTTTATTTGCTTCCAGAGAAACAGTGTGAACTCTGGTTCAGTCCAGAGGTGTGTGTGTGCGTGTGTGTTTATATGCGTGTGTGTGCATCTATAATCAGACCTAACTAGCTGAGCACCATTCAGGGAATGCTAGCTATGCTAATGTGTGCCTTTGTGGGCTGTTAGATAGCCCCCGACAGTGCGTCCTTTGGGGTATGAACGGCATCAGGATCCGCATTAATCCTCTTGTCGTTTTAAGTAGCAGTTGAGCTTCGGGTTACTAACCTCGGCCTAAATACTTGGATGCTAATCGTCCTGGTCCGGGGGTCTTTTTAGGGACCGTCTTACAACTCGTTTCCTCAGCTGTAATGAGCAGTGTAACCTAACCTGCATTAGTTATGCTTTCACCTTTGCTGTGTGACAAGGTCAAGCTCCAAGAGACTGTCCAGAAGCAGAATACACCATGTTAGCACATTTATAGAATGACCTGTCATTCAGTTCATACACTTTTGATTGGCCTTGGCGGGTGAAACAATATCCAGTGCTGTGACGACTGGCTGGTTGCTATGGCTGAGAATTAGCACCACACTAAGTCAGGATGGGTTCTAATACTCATGTCAGACATGATATCAGGTCAGTAATAAGGGGCTTGAAAGAAGCAGCCGGCCGTGTCCTCCCTGGCCTTCATCAGTTGTTTTAATATGTTACTCAGTCGGAGATCAGAGGCAAAAGTCTGTTCGTTTTCATTTAAATTTAAGACAATGCTAACATGGCTAGCGTTTTGCAAAGAGTATACAGAAATAAACTTTTAAAGTATTTGTGTATGCTAGTGCTATTGTTTTTATGAACAGAAGCACCTTATGACATTGTTTGTAATTAACTCACACATACAATCACTCACTCACTCACTCACTCACTCACATTTAACAAAATCCTGGTTAGTGAATTCCAATAAGAGAAGCAATTAGCGTTGGCTAATAGATCCTAAATATGACAAAGATAGCTAACTCTATGCCTTTTTACTTTAAATTTACAACAAGAAATGGGAAGTTTTGACAGTTTATTTTCTTTTTTCAGTGTTTGTACATTGCTAATATATAGAAAATAGCAGTCCACACAAATCTGATCACTGCAGCATAATACTACACTAGGAGCTAAGGATAAGAGCTAGCAGGTGTCTCAGCATAGTTCCACACTCACTTCCTATCTAGATAAGTATTTTTGATTCTTAAACTATATTTATTTATGTACTGCTTGTTGGTTTTGAGATACTGATAGCATTGTGGTAGTTGTCTCCTAAGCTAGCCATTACTAAACCTGTAATTTAGCCTTAACTCTTTTGAACGGCCTTGGCAGGTGAAACACTATCCAGTGCTGTGTCCACTGGCTGGTTGCTAGGGCTGACAATTAGCACAACACCCTGCCAGGATAAGTGCTAATACTCATGTTACAGATGATAGCGGGTCTGTAGTAAGGGGTATGAAAGTGTCAGGCCATGTCCCCCTTGGCCGTCATCTGGTGATGGATGCTGTTCCTCAGATAGAAGGAGAGCTCAACGTCTAAGTTCACCCAGAGCACTTCCCACGTCATCACCCGGTTTCCAACATCCACACAACACAAATATAAAACGGGAACAACCATAGGGTTCAAGGGGGTTTCATTCATGGCACAGTTAGCTTCTCAGTACTGAGACAGTGGCAAAGCCACTTTTTTTTTTCAAAATTAAAGCCTAAAGCAACACTATGTAGTATTTTACTTTAAAACATCAGCTTCAAAATAATTATGATGGTCACCTGCAGAGAATATAGCCTCTGACATTGCTAATCTGGGCTCAGCACTGCTGAAACTGCACTATGTAACTTTAGGAGGAGGGAAGGAAATCACCCTACTCCTTCATCCTCTGTCTTGATTTTAGGGCAGTGTTGTAAAAGTGAGTTTTTGTTACATTTTTGCTATAATTTCTCTGATAGCTGTGTTTTCTAACTGAGCAGGCCCCTGCTGTGTCTCAGTGTGTGAAAGGCTTTGTTGTGTGAAATGTAATTTATTTTAATCCAACAAAATTAAAAATGGATTGTATGTTTATCCCTAGAGCCTTCCAATGGGACAGACACTTTTAATTTAAATGTTCAATTAAAATGTGCATATAGCAGCCCTGAATATTCAGTATCAATATGATAGAGGCCAGCTCTATGATTATAGCAGTGAATGACATCACGTAAAAGCTAATGATGCACATCTGTGTCTATTCAGAGATTGTTTTTTATGTTGTTACTGTAGACTGTGGACAATGCCTTCCAAGATGAACGATTCTTCCTGAGGTACATCACCACTCAGGAAAATCTTGA
>NC_089804.1:35842346-35889846 GCF_029633855.1 Hoplias malabaricus | reverse complement strand
CAGAGGATGAGTCAAAAGTCCTTTCCCCACTTCGAGCTTGAGTCATGTATTGGAATTGTTTAAACTAAAATCTCATTGTTAATAGCCTCGTATTTCATTTTTATTGCTCTGTAAACACTGAGTTTTCATCAGGGTTTTATTATTCTGACTAAAACCCAGAGAACAGAGGAATAAATGCTCTTTTAATACTGTGGCACAGCATTAGTTAGTGACTACTGACTTTCTGTTAGAATTAGCAAAGTTAGCATTTTCCCCCCACACCACCAATAAATCATTTTCGAAATGTGATTAATATCAGTACATCTCAAATATTTGTGATTGAGAACCTGGAAGAGTCCAAACCTTATGTCCTTTTAGGTCTAGTTTGTCATCAGTCATCATATCTCTTGCTGTTGCTACGTAATGCTAAATGTCTTTCATGACAAAAACAAAGCTAGTAATTTACCCAGCACTCCACACGCTCATACGGGCGTCTGGAGCGGCATCATTGTTCATCAGACCACTCATGATGGAGAGTCGGAGATAATCAGATCAGTACTGAGAGTCAGGAGTCTTAAAGATGAGTCCAGAGCATGAGTCATTTAACTTTAGCTTGTCATTTATGGGAATAGAGTCTGTAAAGATGCTAACAAGTTTCACTATGAAGAATTCTTTTTAAAGAAACAATCTAGTAGCTCACAAATATCTCAGCTTTGCTCACGTAATGCTAATTGCTAACTGATTACCTGTCTTTTATTCATGATAAGCAAGAGGAGCTAGCTATTTTCTTGGAACTCCAGATGCTGAAATGAAAAACACTGTTAGCTACTGAGGCTCTGACCACACGGATCCGTTTCTTCTTAAAAAAACAAGGTTTTTGTTTGTGTTTTGGCCTCTCGTCCACACAAAAGCAGTGTTTAAGTCAGTGAAAAATGGAGGTTTTTCAAAAGCGTTCCCCAAGGTGGAAATCTTTGAAAACGCCGTTGTCACTGTTCACGTGTGGATGAAAGAAAACAGGTTTTCAGAAACACTGACATCACACAGCATGACTGTCTTTGGCAGAAATTCAAATACCTCCTCACTCCGTCTATAATGAAGTACATAGGTCATTAAACTACAGTGTACATGCAACTAGCTCTACATTTCAGATATCCACAAATGAATACATATAAATGATTTATTAGAAATTTATAATGCCCAGTTGAGATCTAAATTTAGTAATCACATGACCTGGGTGTTGCACTTCATAGGGTGTATGGAGTGGTTTGGGATTAACCCTCTGTTTCTCTAATACGTAGTGGTGTTTTGATGTCTCTCTTTAAGAGGTAATAAAGCCTCCTACTGGATTGGCATGAGAATGCCATTGTTTTCGTCATTCGTGTGGACGGGGGTATTTTAAGAAATGGAAATTGGAAAAATTGGTTTTAAAAATAAACCAAACTAATATAGACCTAAAAACCAATTGCATTTACAGTAGATTCATTGTAGATTTTAATTTATGTTTATGATGTGAAAAATGCGACCAGCGGGGCTTTCTATATTGTGTAAATGTCCAGGATTTTGCACTGATCCATATCAGGATTCACTACTACATTGAACACACTCTGCGTGCATTTATATAGATTTAAACACATTTTTTATGGCCCACCTTTTCTCCACCGCTATTGGTCTACTATTTGCATCTTGGGGAATCTGTCACAGTACTTTTAAGAAGTTGGATTGTCACACTTTGTTTTTCATGCATAAACTCAGGAGCCTTCATTATGTTTTTTTTTTAAGTTGCTATCTTACATACAATTATTATTTTTTGTAACATTATTATTATTAGGTCTGTGTTGCCCTGTGAAGGACCGGGGCCCCCTCCAGGGTGTATTCCTGCCTTGCGCCCAATGATTCTGTCAGGAACGAGGGGCGGACTGAAGGAGGGTGGACGCACTCGCTAAAACACAGTTTTTTAATAAAGGAAGATAACAAAACAAAGAACGAAAACATACAGGGAAACAAGGCAGGCTAAATTAAACACGGTGAACTAAACAGGGCAAACCGGACTGACAGACTAAAGAGTTCACAAAATAACGATAGGAAAGGAAACTGCGACATGAAACAACGACTAAGAAAACAAACACGGAGAAACTGGAGACAGACGGACAGACAAGGAAACACGACCGACTAGAGAAAGGTGAAATGTGAAATGTACGACAAACAGGACGTGAAACAAGAGGGCTTAAATACAGACACAAATGAGACACACCTGGACAGATAACGAGGACGGGTTAACACATGACACGGACGAGGAGGCAGGACGAGGGCGGAGACAAGGATATAAACAAAACATAGCCATGTGCTAAAAGCACATGGCCGGGGACAACAGACAGGCGTGACAGATTCCAGGTAGGCTCTGGACCCCCCGTGACCCTGAATTGGATAAGCAGTTACAGATAATGAATGAATTAATTAATATGATTATTATTATTATTATTATTGGTAAATCTAAAATGTTTTTACTGACTGTATGAATAATTAAGAATTCATAAAATAAATATCTATAACAGAATTTGCACACACAAAAAAATAAAAAAAATAGGGTGCCTAAAACTTTTGCATAGTACTGTATATCGTCAGCCCCCTCCAGGGTGAATTTCTGCCTTTCGCCCAATGATTCCAGGTGGGCTCTGGACCCACTGCGACCCTGAACTGGATAAGGGTTACAGATAATTTATGAATGAATAAATGTATATTGCCACTGTCCAATGAAAACATGTAAAATGCCAAAATGGTAACTTTACAGAAGGAAGAAATCTTCTTAACTTTCATTGGAGATCAATGTAAAAAGCTTTTATTTCAGGTAATTTTGGAGCATTTCTATTGGTTCGTTCATCATGAGATTTTTACAGTGTGAAGGTCAGCAGCTGTGTTTAAATGATGTAAACTAAAAATGGTTAAAAAGGGAGATACATGTTTTTTATTGGAAGTTATGTATATATAGGTTTAATCAGATGTTTTGCAATGGTCACATGATGTTTATATTGAGCAACTGAATTTTTATGGCTCGCAAAATCTAGCAAATTTGGTTTGTTTTGCCTTTTCTTTTTTAGGCTTTTTGGATTTGAAAAGTTCCCATCACTCTCGCCTTATCTCTCTGTCATAACAGATCTCTTCCTCCCTCTTTGTGCTTATTTCTCTTCAGTGTTTAAGCCCTCCTGCTAGCTTTTGTTGTATACTTGTATTTTAGAGAACACTTTGGCTCGGGGCTAAATTGCAGGGGAGCGGATTTATGCCGTCCCACTGTTTTCCCACTATTATCACCAGGTTCAACACTGATGACAAAGGAGCCCTTTCATCTCCTGGAATCTGAGGCAGGAAAGGCGTGGGCCTGAGGGCTTTTTCTCGACGCTTCGCGTTGGAGCGTAATTTTCTTCAGCCGCACCTAGACAAGCTGCTTAGAAAGCTCAGGTGAGTTCTGTACACCTTCCTAAAGATGCCAGGTGACAACCTGTAACTGTTGGGGATTATACAATAGTCGCTGTCTGTTTTATTGAGGGCTCGAGTTGCGGAACCCAAAGAGCTGGCCTCCACAGCCAATCAGATTGCAAGTATTTTGTGAACAAGTATGATTAAGTTACACCTTTCCTGGAAACCAAATCAAAATACAAACAGGATAAAAAAAAAAGGTTGTTACAGCACTGAAGTGGAACAAAGAGGTCAGTAAGAACACGGATATACAGAGACTGCTAGGTGCCAAAGTAGGAAATCTAAACGATAATGACATAGATTCACTTTCAGTGTTGGTTGGATGATGATTAGGGATGAGCAGTATTCACATTTTTCATACTGTCATACCATCTCTAAATATTAACACAATATACGGAATTACCATGGGGGTGGTGGAGAAATTTCAGAGACTGCTTCTGGAGGAACCGAAAAGTTTAAAAATCTAAGCGGAATATAAAAATCTAGGCAAAATTTGTAGCAGCGCTACAAAATAAAAGTCGGGTGCCAGAAATGAGATCAATCACTTACAGATGAGCTTTCAGCTTTGGTTCAGTATCGCCGCGGGACGATTTCAAAAAGCTGAATAACTATACAACATTAACTTCTGACTTGATTCCAGCCAACACTAACGACCTCAGTGTTTCTCCCAACTTCAATTGCTTGTGTTTTATATTTCTGTGTGGGATATTGCTGAACTCTACAGAATTCTCCATGTGTTTCTTTATTGGCACCACATGCTGAAAACCCAAAATACACCACAGTCCAATGAGCACAAACTGTCAGGAATCCCAGTTACAACTGTGGGGAAGGATTTCCAAATCACCAAGGCCTTTATTAGCCTTTAAGACATTGTTATTAATCAACTGTGGTTTTCAGCCAACCGCTTTGAGGCTAAAAATGACTGAAAGCAATGTTAGCCACTTTAGCATTACTGAGTGCCACAGCATGAGCTTCAACAAATGAACCAAAGAGGATCCAGAGAAGGGATCTTCCAGAATCCATCAGCTCCTACACATAAAACCGTACATGGCCGAAGGATGTCAAGGACAGGTCGGAGTGTCTGGCCGAGTCCTGATTGGTGCCAGGATGTTGGCGTGGTGCCCTGACTGCCAGCTGCAGGGGAACTGTGATCTGGGGGATAATGTAATGGAGTTCATACAGGTTCATAGTCTCTGAGGTGTTGGTGTTCGAGGTCGGTCAGTCAGGTGTTAGCTTCGATTTCCCATTTTGTGTGAAACAGGTTCAGACAATCGAACAAATCAGTCCAAGCCGATCTTACACAAACCAAACCATTTTCCTGTGCCAGTTCAAACAGCCTCAGAGATGTTAGGAGGTGATGTTTTATGACTCTCCAACTGATCCGAATGGCAGTTTTCCAGAGCTGTATTGCTCTGAATTCAGACAATGGCTGAGACTTGTCGAAACTAGGTAGGTGTAACTCCTGGGCGTCCAGTTAACAGTCGCTTATTGTGAGAGTTTGTAAGTCAGAGTTCTCACCTTACATATTTAATAAACCACAAAACCCACCTCAGATCAGTACAGGGCCATAAGGTAACACCACCTTTCAAAACACATGGAAATGGATGTTGTGTAGCCATGGTAATTGATGTGGAGGTGCTATGGGAATGTGTGGAGTGTAACTTTAGATGTGCATGTACCAACACCTTGAAAATAGGTGTAGCATAACAATGTAAATGGACCTCAGGAATAAAAGTGAATAAAATTGGAGCATGACTAAAGAGGGAGCAGAAAACAATGGAAGTTAATGGAGTGTAGCTGTGGGGCTGAGTCTAGAAGAAACATGGATGACAGTGGAGCAAAACTGAAATGGGCAGATGGGTATCAAAGTGAATATGTACATATTTTACACGGTACAGTACAGGTACATTATTGTTACAAAAAGTACAACAGTGGTGTTAAAGACCTGTTGTGTTCCCTAAAGGTCCATTATATTCTTTTCTCCAGAAGAAGAACTCCATCCATCCATCCATTATCTGTAAGCGCTTATCCAATTCAGGGTCGCGGTGGGTCCAGAGCCTACCTGGAATCATTGGGCGCAAGGCAGGAATACACCCTGGAGGGGGCGCCAGTCATTCACAGGGCAACACCTTAAGTAAAGTAATACATTTGAAACAGCAAAAATATGTCAGCTTTGCCCACCTATGAAGCAGGAATAGAGCAGCATCCTCAATCACTTTTAATGATTTTCAATGTTTTAAACACCTCCAAGTGCCATAAACATAAAATCCAGTTTAGAAAACAGTGTTGTGTGTTTGTGTATCACTAACAGAAAATCTGTACTGCTTTTTAGAGCTTTCCTTCAGGTTCATAACAAGAGACTATGAGTGCAAACAATGCCACTAGTGGATGGGAGCTCACTTAGTGAATGTACAGTACGTACAACACATTAAGATGAAGCAACAGTTTAGTAGGAAAGGTTTTTAGTGACCCACTCACATTTTACACATAACGCTGGGTTTGTGGGTGGACAGTAACAATGGAGGTTTATGTGTTATAATTACAGTAACATGTATGCAATACTTTAATGCATCACAATTATGGGAGTGAGTTTAGCACAAAACACCAGTTGTATATCAGCTGCCACTGGGAATCAAACACACACAAAAAAGAAAACAAACAAACAAAAAAATAAAAACCAGGATTGTTGTGAATGTTTTGTAGCTGAACTCATGCCCATCTCGTGATGTGCCACTCTGTAATCTTCTGAGCCTCTGTGGAGATACCCGAGACCCGCATGCCATAATCAGAGGTGGCCAACCTTTCTCCTGATGACCCACCATCCTACAGGGCTTGGTTTCAGATGAAACTCTCTGATCCAGGTAATCAGGGTCTTTAGGAGCCTGTGAGGATTAGAGGCAGGTGCATTAGATTAAGGAAGTAAACAGGGTTGGCCTCACTGGTCTTGTACTAGAATGACATCTGTGGCATTAGCTGCAAAATGCTGCCCGTATCTGTAACGCGAGGCGGTGCTTTGATGGTATGCGGCGACTATTCTGTAATTACAGTGCTTTAGTAAGTGGAGTGGTTCATTTGCAGTAAGAGCTTTTGATTCTACAGCTTTTAGGAACAGTGTTCCAGTGCCAATCTGTAACGAGACAGGACGAAGGCATCACCCGTCAAGACCCTTCATCCAGACGGCAATGTGGCTTCAGTGGGTTGGAGAGTTTGCCCATTTTAAATAATGGGTTGCCACTTATTTGCCTCTGGAGCTGCTGTACATTTAGCACATGACCTTAAGCTCAACATGCCCAATGCCAAGAGTCACCCAGAGGGGTATAAAGCCCCACATTGGGCTGTGGACCTACATCAGCACCTGGCCTTGCATATGTTTATGTCCTGGAAGTCTATAAAATCCTCACAGCAATGTCGCGGTATTTAGCCCAAAGCCCTACAGAGTAAACACTGTTACTGCTGAAAAACAGGGACAAACATCAGCTCTGTCTCTGAATTTTGTGGAGTTGGGAGTCTAGTTATACTCACAGTGGGTCAGTGCTACGAGTCGGTTAACTCCGTCTAACCCACTCAGAGACTACAGCATATTGGGTTTTAATACGGGACGCAGGGCGTGAAACCTCATAAGCAGTCGATCAGCGTGCTTTTTATTACCGAGGGGTGTTTCTATTTGAGTTTTTACGGCTATGAAGCAACAAAGTGGGCGTGTTGTGTGGGGGCTTATGAGGGTGTGGGTTTCCAAACCTCGGTCTATAAATCAGCGGAGGCACGAGCTGCCAATAAAAGCCTTCAGCGCAGCGCTCTATGAGCAGCTGAACCCTCTAAGTTTGGCTTGTCTCTCTGTGGATTAACACCATTTATCATCATCTCAGACTGGTCAAATCGAAGTGGACCTCTATGTACAGTCTTTGCTAAGACCTTTGTGTCTTTCGCTTTGCTCCGAGGTCATGGTATTTTTAGATGGCCTATGGGTGTTTTTGAACAGAAATATAGCAAAATAACACATGCCTCCTTGTTCCTCCAGGCTAGTGTGTCTTCTCACCATGCATTCATCTTATTTCATGTTCCAGGAGGTCCTCAGAGATCAGTGGTACCTTCGTGACAGATTAGGATCAGGGTTGTTTCAGAGAGGAGAGGACAAAGGTGTCATCCCGGTTGAATGTCAGATGTTCTGGGATGGGCCAAGTCAGGAACATCCTAAAGCTATAAAATATCTGCCAACAGAGCTAGCGATAATTTGAGCCTTATTTTAAAACCATACATCATCCGCTGGAAGTGTGAGCTTTAGCTCCTCAACGGGAAGGTGATGAGATACGAGCTGACACTTTAAAACTGCCCCGACAAGCCGCGGCGGATTTATTCTCTCTGAAACACAAGCCTCAGCTCGGGCCTAAAGTACAGATAAAGGGTCTTAGCACTGATCTCAGAACAGCTCCAGGTGTCTGTGTGGTCACATTCCTATACCTGAGGACTTATTTCAAACTGATCCCAGGCCAGCTACACTGGTCCTTTATGCTGAGTAGAATACAGCTGGCATTCTCTCTCTCTCTCTCTCTCTCTCTGATCAGCCATACTATTAAAACCACCTTATTTCCACACTCACTCTCCATTTTCTCAACTCCACTGACACACTTTGTAGTACTACAATTACTGACTGTTGACAGCATGTTGTTCTGCATACTTTGTTAGCCCCCTTTCACCCTGTTGTTCAGTACCCAGCACCCCCCCTCACACACACACACACACACACACACAGAGCAGGTGTGATTTGGGTGAAGGATTGTTCTCAGAGCTGCAGTGACACTGACGTGGTGTGTGGTGTGTTAGTGTGTGCTGTGCTGGCACAAGTGGATCAGACACAGCAGCTGACAAACCTTTGAATTGTATATATTTGGTGTATAGCCCCTTGACAAACAGAGAGAGGGTCTCATTAAATCCAGCATCCCCATGTAAAACAAATTGTGGATGAATGCAGAAGGAGAGAGTGAGTCAGAGTTTGGAGGAAAAAGGTGTATTCAGGAAATGGCATGGTTTCCAGGATGCAGTGGACACTCTCTCTCTCGCTCTCTCTCTCTCTCTCTCTCTCTCTCTCTCTCTCTCTCTCTCTCTCTCTCTCTCTCTCTCTCTGTGTGTGTGTGTGTGTGTGTGTGTGTGTGTGTGTGTGTGTAATGATTGGGTTTGAGAACATACATCATGTGAGAACGCCCAGGTGAATGGACCCCTGTACTTATGTGGCATCCTGTGGAGAGAGTGAGAGGGGAGGTAGATGGTGAGAGTGGGAAGAGAGAGAGAGAGAGAGAGAGAGAGAGAGAGAGAGAGAGAGAGAGAGAGAGAGAGAGAGAGAGAGAGAGAGAGAGAGTCTTATTGTTTAATAAGGAACAGCTCTGTTTTGGAAGTTGCGAGGCGGCGGCAGAGGGCTGAGGATTTCTCCCTGATGCGGTCCAAACTTTTCTTTTGGACCGCATCAGGGATCAGTCTTTTCCAAACTTCTCAGTCTTTTCCAAACTTCTCTCTTTCTTAAAAAGAGAGAGAGAGAGAGAGCCAGAGACAGACACACACACACAGAGAGAGAGAGAGAGAGAGAGAGAGAGAGAGAGAGAGTTGGGCTCAGTGTGAAACTTTAAGCTGTGTCTGTTATAACAGTGTCACAGAGACACACACTGGCCTCAAACACTGAACTCATTGTTTACATTCTGCATTAATCTCTCTTAATTATTCATTCTTAATTATGCCAGTTAATAGGACACAGTTCTTTGAAGTATTGAAAGCCTTTGTTGTGTTTCTTTGGTAACAAGGAGATTGATTGGTTGCCCTCACAGTAGCTCAGGGCTCAAAATGCCACTCATTAAACTGGGCAGAGATTGGCAGAATTTTTTTTTTGATTGGCAAACACACACACACACACACTCACACCTATACACACACAAACACACACACACACATACACACGCACACACACACACACACACTCACACCTATACACACACAAACACACATACACACACACACACACACACTCACACACATACACACGCACACACACACACACACACACACACACTCACACCTATACACACACAAACACACACACACACACTCACACCTACACACACACACACACACACACACACACACACACACTGACATATACACAGAAAAACACACACACACACTCACACCTATACACACACACTGACATATACACAGACAAACACACACACACACACACACCTATACACACACACACACACACACACACACACACTCACACCTATACACACACAAACACACACAAACACACACACACACACACACACACACACACACCTATACACACACACTGACATATACACAGACAAATACACACACACACTCACACCTATACACACACACTGACATATACACAGACAAACACACACACACACCTATACACGCACACACACAAACACAAACACACACACACACACACACACACAAATACACACACACGTATTCACACACATACACATACACACACACACACACATGCACACACACACGTATTCACACACATATACATACACACACACACACACACATACACACACACACACACACACACACACATGTACACACACACATATTCACACACATATACTGTATGCACACAATCACACACACACACATACACACACACATACATATATATGCACACACACAGCTGGTTCTAGCATATCACATTGTTCCCAGGAGGCAGTGTATTCTGCCAACATAAACGTCCACTTACACACACACACACAGAATTTTATTCCACTTCCTGTGGGTTATGACATAAGTGGGTGGGGTCTACAGCAGTTTTAGAGAACAGTGATGACCACAATAAAGGTCAGAAGAGTTACATCATCAGCTGCTGTGGCAGCAGAAAGACAGAGAACCACACACACACAGACACACACACACACACACACACGTCAAACAGATTCATACTATCAGTGACACCTCATGCTGTTAACCAAGGACAGGAAATGATGCCGGCAGAAAGAGTGGAGACTGCTGATAGGTTTCAAGGCTGATCTGTGGTCACATCAGCTGTGGATGTTGAGGGAGGAGACAGTGCTTTTCCTTCACTCCCTCTCTCCCCAGTTTTCCAGATGGTGGAATGGATTGAACTGGTGTCTCTTTGGTGCCAGGTGTTTTTTTTTAATTTCAAACCATTAGAGCACATCTGCCATGTGGGGTGTTAATTAATTCAAATATTAATTAACGATAAAAACGAATATTAATTTACCTTCAGAAATGAGCTCAGCCTCGTCCATCCAACCCGGTCGCCCCTGCACCCTGTAATTACAGGAACTTGTCCAGAGGCTCGTTCGGCCTCAAATCGTCTTTGAGTATCAATCGAGACTGAAACACCTTTCTAGAAGTTTTCCGAGCATCTCTCTCTCTGTCTACTTTCTCGCCCTCGGGAGCGGAGTGTGTGGAGCGTGGAGTGTGTGGAGCGTGGAGTGTGTGGAGCGCGGAGTATGTGGCCTGCGAGTTCTGAAGGTAAGACCTGAACTTTTCTCATATATATGCTAATGCGCGGCCCCTCGGCGGAGTCGGGGAGGGCTCTGGTATCTTGTCGTGACGTGCGCTTTCTATTGAAGCTGTGAGATTACTACATGTTCTCCCATTAAGCTTCAGAAGGCTATCAGTGGGAAATAGTGAGGGGGAGGGAAAAAAAATAACCGTACAGGGGTCCGCACGCTCCTGAGTGTGTACATGTTATCAATAAGCGCTGGTAATAATGAACATTGCTGAAATAACTGGTGGAAAATTAAGTTTTAATCAGGGGCTGCAGCCAAGGCCTGAGGAACTCTGGGCTCAGAATAAAGCCTCCTCCAAATTGAGTCCAGGCTGAGAGTTTCTGACATCGTCCACGCGTCTGTCTCATCGTGCTTTCATTTCTGCTGGTGCTGTAGTTACACTCTTAATGGATCAGTATTGCATTTTGGTTGGACAGTGCAGAACTGTCCAATCAGGACTGTGTGTAGGCCCTGGGTATCTCAGAGATCTACAGCTGGTTAGGCCTTCAGGAGCTGAACTGAAGGCTTTAGATATTAGTTTAATTGTGAGGTATATTACACAGTTGATGAGCACATATTCAAGCACTCCAGAAATACCTAACATTTCTACATTATGATTGGATGTGATATTAATCCAATTAACATTCACTGATTGAGCTCCCATCCACTGGAGGCGCTGTTTCTCGAAAAACACTCAAACACGACACTTGTTTTCTGATAACGATAACATCATACGAACACAAAACACTGCTGTTTCTAATTTTTTGGAGCTTACAGTTAGGTTTAGGGTTAGTGTTAAGAGAAGGAGTTATGTTAGGGTTAGAGTTTGGTTTAGGATTAGGCTTAGGATTAGGATTGAGCTTAGATTTAGTTTTCAGTGATTGCACTACGCACAAAAACACCATTTATATTCGTTTGGTGCTTAGAGTTTGGTTTATGGTTAAGTTTAGGCTTAAGACTAGGGTTAGGGCTAAGTTTAGAGATAGGGTTTAGGTTTGACTTCAGGTTCAGGGGAACATTTAATGCTTAATTTATCAAACTGGGTTGCCAGAAATGTACATATCTGGAGTTGTATTTAGTACACATTGTACACATCCTGGGGCTGGTCATTTAGACCAGGAAGCTCTGTGGATGTTGTCGAGTGTGAATCCCAGCTGTGGACGTACGTGGAGCTGGTTTGTACGGTGCGTGTCAGAGATGCTGGTGTTCTGAAGGTTAAGGAGCCCCCGTAAGACTCTGATTAAGATTATTACTATTATTTATCTGAATGGAGATTTCTACGTATTGTGCTTTTAATATCAGCATCAGGTCCACACTCTCTGCTCTCACTGAGACAAACGCGTCTCTGTTTCTGATTCCCATTGTTATGACAATGGAGCCGGGCCCGTTCTGACCCGGAGGCTTTGGCTTGCTTCAAATCCCAAGCTTTCAGAGAGGTTTCGGAACACATTTCTCTCTCTTTCTCTCCCTCTCCCTCTCTCTCTCTCTCCCTCTCTCCCCTACTCCAAGCTCACAATGGCTCTCTGCCTGACTAGGTTGCATGTCCAAGGTAGTGAAAGGCTCGGAACACCGGTATTCCCTACGGAGTTTATTTACAAGTGTCAGTGCCTCCCGAGCGGCTTGGGTAGCTGAAGTGATACGCTGTGTTTCTCCTGCGGAACAAACAGAGCTCTATTCAGCCCCCAAGGCACTGAAAGCATGCAGCCACCGGGACAGGGGACACCCTGAGACCTCCAGGAATCGGAGAAGAGAGAAGGAGGGAAAGAGAGAATGAGAGAAAGAGAGAAAAAGGGGAAAAAAGGTGAAAGAGTGCAGGCTCCAGAAGCCCAATCCCCCAAACACTAACCTGAGAGAGAGAGAGGCAATAAAGAGAGGAGAGAACAATCAGCAGGTTCGAGTGTCTGTGAGAGAAAGTGCTACGGACATATGAGACTTCACAGTGAGAGAGAGAGAGAGAGAGAGAGAGGGGGGGGGAGTGATTGGCATAATGAGTGACAAAGAGAGGGAGACAGAGGTGAGACAGTCTTGAAAAGAGAGACAGAACAAGAAAAAAGAGAGACAGATGAGAGAAAGACAGAGAGAGACATAGGTTCCGGTTTGTTGAGTACTCTCTCTCTCTTTTCTTCACTGAGTGGTGACAGTAAAAGTGATGGCATCGTTGACACTGCTCTATAAAGCCTCTATTCTCAGAGTGTTACAGTGTGTATAAGGGGTGTTTAAAGGGTTTATAAAGGGTTATAATCATGAATGAAGTGTGTATAAAGCTGAGGCTGAAGGCCGCTGTCTCACTGCGTCTCTCTGCCCTGAAACTCAAAGGAGAACTTGAGGAAAGTGTCAGGGTTCGAGTCGGAGGAGGAAGAAAGTCCAGTCTTTTATTTGACCCCTGCCAAGTCAGTGGCTTTTCAGGAGACACACTGTGAATAGAGCCAGGAGAGAGCAGGCGAGCAGCATTCAGTTTCAGCCTGAAAAAGACTCTCTCTCTCTCTCTCTCTCTCTCTCTCTCTCTTGCTCTATCTATCTATCTATATAACTCACAGTGGACAGATTAGATTTTCAAAGTGGAGAGAAATGACTTCGGCCCCTTGCTCTGGAGGTCTAGAGAGAAACTGAGAGATGAGGCGTAGAGAAAGAGGAGACAATATGAGATAAAAGTACAGGAGGTGACTACAGTGAGAGTTGGAGACAAGTGAGTACAGAGAAAAACAGAGAGAGAGAGAGAGAGAGAGAGAGAGAGAGAGAGAGAGAGAGAGAGAGAGAGAGAGAGAGACATAAAGACAGAGACCAGTGTGACCTTAACGCTGGACAGTCCATTTTGACACACACACACACACACAAACACACAGTAGCAAGGTGTAATCAGAGAGACTGAAGCCCAGGTTTGCCTGTGTGAGTGTGTGAAACTGTCTACAGGTGTGTGTGTGTGCGTGTGTGTGTGTGTGTGTGTGTGTGTGTGAGTGTGTGATGCCCTGTGGTGGACTGACGCTCTGTCCAGTGTGTTCTCCTCCCTTGAGCCCAATGATAAGTGGTAATCTACAGAAGATGAGTGAATGAACGTATGAATGCATGAACATATATTTATCTGAAAGTTTTTAGGCATCACGTGACTTGCTGCTATTTGTCAACATTTACGTACAAACAAACGTGACTTATCTGTAACTTTCATTTGAATCTGAATCATCCCTCCACTTGATTTTGACCAGAAAGGGCCCCTTAGGGGGTGTGTCCTATGCAAATGAGCAATAGGCGATAGTGGGCGTGTCTCCCCAACCTAGAGGACTGTTAGTTTAGACTCCTCCTCCCGCGCGTGCCCTACACAAATAATCGAGTGGCATAAGCCAGGCCCCGCCTCGTGGGCGTTACTTATGCAAATGAGGCGACGGCGTCCACCTGGCAGGCGTCTCTTCGCCCCGCAGTCAGGAGCTCGTACCTCGAGCAGCTTGACTCAGCGCTGCAGCTCCCTCACGCGCGCGCGGGCGACACTCCAAACTCTTTTAACTTTTAACTCGCGCAACTTTGCTCTCGCGCGTCCTCGCTCTCGCGCCGATTCCTCCTGCGCGTCTCGGGCGCCGCATTTCATTTCGAAGCTGGATTTTACACGCGCCGCCACATGAGCCGGACAGCGGGGACGGAGAAGGCGCGCGGCAGCGAGAGAAGCGCGAGGCTCAGGTGCCTCTGCCACACGTAAACGGAGGAGAGAGAGAGAGAGAGAGAGAGAGAGAGAGAGAGAGAGAGAGAGACTGGGATTTGGGCTTTTCTTCTCGCCTTGGTGTTTATTTGGGACTGTCCAGTCTTCAGGTAAGAAAAGAGTGGACTGCATTCCACGGTGAAGCTGTGGAATGTGTGTGTGTATGTGTGAGTGTGTGTGAGAGAGATAGTGAGTGAAAGAAAAGCTATGAGGCTTTTGATTTCCAAATGCACTGCCCTTACATTTCCAAATGACCAATAGGTGCCCACCCAGATCTTATGGAGCCATCTAAAGCCCACAGTGGTGCCTGTGAGGGTCAGTTCTGCTGTTCCACTGCTTTGGAGCTTTGGGTCTTTTTTGGAGAATTTCTATTGGTCATTTCTCACAGTGGTCAGGGGTCAGGGGGTGTCCAAATGCTGTAGAAACAATGGAGATGTGATTTTTCTTCTCTGCTGTGACCGTTATGAAACTTCAGTAGTGCTTCTGTTCTTCAGTGTGTTGCTATAGGTTTGTCTCTGTAATAATCTCTTTAACAGTGTTAATAACATTATAATTGTACAATAGTAACATTGTTATCACTGTCTGTGTTGTGTTATTATGGTGGAGTCTATTTTTAAACATTAGAGAATGACTTAAACTATATGTAATGCCAAAAGAATCATTTTAAAGAGTCAGTTGAACATACACCGGAGCCTTGGGTCATTCGTTTTTACTCGTTCTTTAGTGATTCGCACTAATGCGAATGACCATACCTGATGTTTGTAGCTTGATCATAAGACACACCCTCATGAGAGTCCCCAGAAGACCTGAAAACAAAGACACAAACCACACAGCAGTGGTGTAAACGAAAATCAGAGCAGTTTCATTCGAATTGACTCTAATCTGGGCAGGAACCGCCTGTTCTCTGAGCTCCAGAGTGACCACTGGGGGAAGGCTGGAGTGTTGGAGCTGAATTTGTCTTGCTCCTCATGGGAAGCTTTCGGAGATGGGCTTTAAAGGGGCCATTTGCCTCGGTTCCCATTGGAGCCATTCTAAACTCGTATAAGGTGAGTTGTAGGCACCTCAGATAGTGTTTATTTATAAATGCTTTAACTTCAGTGAATGACTTGGCGACTATGAGGAACATCTGCATCTGCATCAGCCGAGGGGTGTGTGTGGGGTTGTTATCTGTAATTGAACGTCCAGTGGAAGTGTGTGTGTGTGTGTTGGTGGGGGTGGTTGGGGGTTTGGAACTATTAGAGGTGCCTATAAATCACATTATATGGGTTTAGAAAGATTCAGATGAGGAAAAATGTGAACTCCCTGATTTAGATCTGGACATAGATCTGTGGCTCTGTGGAGGAGTTATAGACTGGGTTTAAGACTAACCCAGAGGGTCAGATGTTTTGATCAGTTGCACTGTGGGACCAGACAACATTTTAACTTTAATAAGTGAGATAACGGGCAGCCAGAAGCTCTGGAGTTGAATGATCTTGAGCCGACAGAGAGAAGAGCAGAATCACTGTTTTCAGAAGTTAAATTCATTCAAAATTTGAAATCAGGTGCCTCTTGTAGATCAGGTTTTATCCATTCATTTATTATCTGTAACTGCTTATCCAGTTCAGGGTCACGGTGGGTCCAGAGCCTACCTGGAATCATTGGGCGCAAGGCGGGAATACACCCTGGAAGGGGCAGATCTGGTTTTAGGGATTAAACCTAGTCTTGGATGGAGATGCAACACTACTGGCTCAGGGGCACTTCAGCTGTGGATGTTGAGGGAGGAGACACTGCTGTATTCTCAGTCCCCTTATCTCTCTCTCTCTCTCTCTCTCTCTCTCTGTGTGTTATTGTTGCTGACTACTCTCTATAAGTGTGTGTGGGGGTCTCCCACCCAGTGTGTATGTATGTTTATGTGTGGGTGTGCACACATTTGTGGTGTGCATAATTGTTGCTGAGTCTTTTCTGTGTGTGTGTGTGTGTGTGTGTGTGTGTGTGTGAGAGAGAGAGAGAGAGAGAGAGAGTGTTTGTGTGCAGTTTTGTGGTATGTAATATTGTTGCTGAGTTCTCTTTATGAGGGTGTGTGGAGGTCTCCCACCCAGAGAGAGAGGGTGTGTGTGTGTGTGTATGCAGTGTTGTGGTGTGTATGATTGTTGTTGGGTTTTCTCTGTCTCATGTGAAGCAGAGTGGTGGGCTCTGTGGATAAACACTGGGACACTTAACAAATTGCTGTGAGGAGCTGAGGTTTGAACAGCTGTGGACACTCAGCCCCGGCTTTGCGTCCAGATCACTGCGCTCCCCCCGGGGCTTCGGGGAATATTTTATGTTGCACTGTCTCCTGTTATACCTCTTACATCTGGTTCTACACAGAGCCTTTTGAACAGGTTCTAAACACCAAAAGGGTTCCACTGTCCTCTTCACCTTTTCTGCAGTGTGTGCAGTTGCCAGATCTCTGCTGAGAAAATCCACCCCAGCAGAGCCAAAGCAGGTCCAGATGAGTCTCCAAAAGAAATGCACACAAACAGTGATGAGTGTTTAAAACATAGTCCAGTCAAGATGGAGATAACCCACAGGGAATAGGTTTATAGGGCCCTCTCACAGCACCTGCACTAAAACTAACCTGGACATGGGCCATTTTCCACTGGACTTCAGGACAGATTTGCTGGACGTGTCCCTTTCTAAATACTTACAAACGATAATTATTTAAATGGCTTCCTTAGGCTGGATGTTGGACCATTACTGTGAGTTCCTAAAGGAACTAATTGCATTCTCCACAGAAACGTTAGTGAGGTCCGGTGCTGGTGTTAGTGATAAGTATCACACACACTGCTCCAACTCATCCCAGAGGAACTGGACGGGGTTGTGACCACTAAGGACACAGCCTAATTCTAGTGAACCTTACATACCTCTAGTCAACTGTTGGCATTGGTTGATCCAAGAGTCTCATTGGTGGTTCTCATTCATCCTATGACACTTTTCTATGAACTTTACAAGCTGAGGTTTTGAGACGTCTCTTGTAGGACTTCATCATTCACACTGATTCATTCTTATCGCAGTGTTCACCCAAAGAGAAGCCAGCTTCAAGTCTTTGGAGGCTAGAGTAGCTTTTTATGGAGCAGAAAGGAGGTCTACGGAGTGCTGTATGTGTTGGTTTTGGCTGCAGGACGGAAGGCAGACTCTGAGAACCGTGTCAGATTTCCATCTCCTTAAAAATGATGTTGTGCTCATTTCGTAAGACAGCAATAACGCACACTGATTTGTTTCTGGCGCGAAAGCCAGGCCAGAGCTGCCGAGCTCAGAGATGCAGATTTATAAAGAGATGAGGAAGGGTCTGAGGGGAAAAGGTCAGCTGAGGTCAGCTGAGGCAATTAAGAAATGCATCAGTAAATCCGGATGTATAAAATGTGACGTTGAAAATTGAGGTGCAACAGTTATTTTTGAAAAAAAAAAAAAAAAAAATTGATATTATTATACATAAAAAGTAAGCAGTCATTATTTAAGAAAAATAATTAAATTCTCAAGACATTTCCACAATGAGATCAACATTAATATTTACATATAGGATGAAAATGTTATGGTTGTTATTAGCAAACCAAGCTCAAGTCCAGTGGTGGCGCTGTTTCACTAAATCCACACAGTATCTGTTATGAACATGAATAAGAAGCACAGAAACAGTGCTGTAATCTGTTGTGAGGGGAAGGTTACACAGGAAACTATCCTACAGCTTCTAGACCTTCTGGAGATTAGAGTTAGCATAAGATTAGCTTTAAGATTAGGATCAGAATTAGGGTTAAGTGTGAGGTTGAGTTTAAGGATAAAGCTGATTTTTCACACTGGGTTGATGTCAGAATTTCACTTGTCCATCCACAAAAGCTGAGCTCTATTTTGTACACATTTTTTAGTCAAATATGTGCACATTTACAGAGACCAGGCTGCATTTTCAAATCCTGTTGTATTATTTTAGTCTGCATTCCTCTACGATGTAGATGCCCATCCCCTAGGTCACACATTTACTGCTGTCTTCTGTTGTACATTTTTATTTACAAATCACTAACCTATGATCTAATCTCATTTCTGCAGCATTCCCGGGACATTTCTGGACGTTGGTGGAGCTGAAGTTGCTCACCATGCTGTGGTGTGGTCTACGGGTGGTCTGGATTCTCCTGCTGTGGGCTGTGGTCTCGGGTTCGACTAACGAACCACTCTCAGCCCCTCGAGTCTTTCTGTCCTTTAAAGGTAGGAACATGATTTGGGTCAGATCTGTCCCCTTGCTGAGCGCTGTTGGCCTCCTTCTGCTTTGGGTTGTTGTGTTGTTTAGCACATGTCACGATAGGTGATGTTTAAAATGGTACGAGACGTCAGATCCATGTGAAATTGTACTGGTTTTGGATTGTATTTTTTTGTCTGTACAGTGAAACACTTACTCAGATATAGTCCTCTGGATCCAACAGATGCTATCTGTATCTCTGACAGGCTCCCGACAGTGGATCTGACGACTTTAAGCTCATATGAAGCTGCTCAATACATCCTTTCCTATAGTTATGGTCAAAGCTGTGGAGATTATAAAGTGAATGCAGCTTACTGTAGTAATACAGCACAAAGAGCGCTAGCATTGTTGTTAGCACTATTACCTGCTGTTTATACAGCTATCTACACTGGTTAGCATCTGTTTACTAAGACTGTATGAAGTCTTCTCTCTCTCTCTCTCTCTCTCTCTCTCTCTCTCTGTCTTTGCCTCTCGCTCTCCATAAATAGCCAGTTCACTGAAGCTAGCATTGTTATCAGGGACTAGGGTTATTACCACTGATTAACTATAATGTAGCTATACTTGCACTAACTAGCACCTGTTTTTAAGACTTTCCAAAACTATATGAAGTCTTGTATCTCTCTCTCTCTCTCTCTCTCCGTCTCTCTCTCTCTCTCTCTCTCTCTCTCTGTTCTCTCTCTCTCTCTCTCTCTCTCTCTCTCTCTCTCTCTCTCTCTCTCTCTCGTTCCTTCTCCCTCCCACACTGAGACCACCAGTCTGCTCTAGTAAAGACTTTCCAACGCTGTATGACATGAGCATCTCAAACAAAACCAAACCCCTGACAGGTTTATGCTAATGTAGCTAAGCTAAGAGTAATGAGTGGATCTTTGCTTGATGGTCAATTCTTTTTGGAAAAAGTGGAAAAAGTTACCTCCAGTTACATCACAGAAGATGGATAAATAGAGAGAGCGAGGGGGGGGGGGGGGGGGGGATCATGCATTTTTAAATTTGTCTTTCCCTGCTCTTCACGTTAGCAAACAGCTGCTTCCACTTGTGTGCTGTGTTAGCGTAATTAAAAACACAAACAAAGGCTGAGGGAGAGAAAGCAGCAACAAACCAGTGCCCCCAGCCTCCAGATTCTTGGGTTTCTCTTGTTTTCTTCTGTTTAAAGTCGTTCTTTTCCGGAATAATCAATGCTGTTGCGGCGATTATTGTTATTATGCTAGCTCAACACTACACAGAGATCTATACAGCTGGAAAAAAGCCTTTCCCCTTGATTAGACAGCGGCATGCTTGGGGAATTAAAGGTATTTCTCTGCTTTAAATTGTCCGGAGCGTCCAAGCAGATCGTGCCATGATTAGCCGGAGTGAGCAGCTATTCCCCTGCTTTCGCCGGCCCGTCCCCAACCAGCGCTGGACCTCATTACTCTGCCGTTATTAAAGCTGTTCCCTTTTTCTTTAATCAACTTGGATTTAACACACCACTGAGTGTGTGCGATGGCCTTTTTTCTGTCCAGTGGCTTGAGACACTCATTTTAGGGGCTACTTTTTTCCTGTGTTGGATTTCAGATCTCACAGAAATAATATGAGCCCGGAGCATTTCCTTATGCTTTACCCCTTCTCAACCAAAACGTGATCTGAAATGAAAGGTGTTAGGGAGGGAAATTGCTGTGAATGTTTGATGGCAGCCTTATTAACAGAAAATAATGGTGGAGGATTAGTTCCGGGTCACAAACACCACTCCATATCTTCACAAAGAAACTGGATGCAACTCCATTTTTCTGGAGAGTGCAGATCACTGCTCCCAATGCTGTGGGTCTTAATACCACCTCTTGCCCACTCTTGGCATTGTGCACAGTGGCCATAAGCTCATCTGTGTGTGCGCCACAAACTGTAATTTCACTTAACATAAGGGCTCATCATACTTCCAACTCTGGATTGGGTTAAAATAGAGTTTTTGGGCCATGGTCAGTGTTTTCCAGCAGAAAAACAGAAAGCTGATGCTAGCCTCTTTGTGCTGGCGTTCTCCAGCTGGACGCTGCAGTAATGGTCAGGTTTCTGCAGCTCTAGTGAATCCAGATCTGCCTCAGGATGAGCTGCTTTAATTGCTTTTTTTTGTGGTGAGCGCTTGCATCATTGCCCAGACGCCATCTTCTCTGCCTTCTTTCTCACTTCAAACAGCATTGGGGCTAGTGAATGAATCCTGAATCTGAGAAGTGCACTGACATTTTAATGAGCTGGACTCGTACACCACCTCCACCTTTCTGTGGAATCACAACCACTGTACATTGTCCGTTTTGTCCATCCTCTCCTCTGTGTTTCTGTGGATGTGGATGATAGGAGAAGCACCGCTAGGAACCGTAGAGGCAGTGTAGACTATCATTTAAGCCTCGCTCACACTGCACTGTGCAAGTTCACATGTTTTATGTGAGGGTCCATTTGGCAAAGCAGTTCAGGGAATCCCCCAGCAGAGGTCTGAAAACACTGGACGTAATGTTTGTGGTCAGTTTCCTCTCGTTGGTGAAATTAGAGAAAGAGTTCTCAGTTCACATCCTCAAACCACATCCTCCACTCTCTACATGTTTGTAATTATCTGAAACTTTTAACCCTGAGCTGCGCCCTCTGGTGGATTCATTCTTTAAAGTGTGCGGGCAGTGATGTCTTCATTTTCAGAAGGAAAGTCACTTATTGTGTAGCATGTGTCAGTTCATTGTGATAAAGCATAATCATAGGTCATTGTATATAAGATGACCCCTGCATGACCCCTATATAAAGCTCTGGTCACAGTAGACATTAGTTATATCACTTTTCCACTTTTTCACTGGTACCTGATCCTGGTTCCAATGAGCAGGGGGCGTGTAAACCATGCAGAGTGTTGATTGGCCAGAGAGACCTTTCAATCAGCACGAAATGCCAAGCTTCTGTACAAACTTGCTTGTAAAATCTCAGAAGTTTCACGTATTTTTATTTGACTCACAAAGGCAGCTCATAACATTAACTTAAGGTGTTTAAAAGAGGTTCAAATGCTCCTTGGGTCGGTGGCTGTTGAAAATCTCCAGAAAAATCTGAACATGCAACAAGGAAAACTGATCTGTGAGAACTGGGGTCCAGTCCAAAAGAGAAAACAAAAACAACACGTGAATACACAGTTTGTAAACATTGCACCAAACTTTACCGTCAGTGATGTAATGGTTTTCAAAGCCCACAGTTCCCGTTAGAGGTGGGGAATTGTGATATCAGCTGCTACATTTCATGGGGAAAAGCAACCAGCTAAAAGTGAATTGAGTCGAGCCAATCCAGTGCAGTCGAATGATTAGTGTCACTTTGCCGAAGAACTGGGGCCAGCTTTTAGTGAAGTTTGATGCAGTAAGCTGACAAATCAGGTAACTCACCAACCGTATTTGGTAAAATAACCCCCCTCATTTATTTGGCCAATCACACACACTGCTACCAGCATGGAGAGAGTGAGGGCAAGTACCAGCTTACTCCAAGACCTCACTGAGGTGCAGCTTAAATAACACCACTGGACCGCAAAATGCACCAAAGGATTACGCCAACTGCCCAGATCTGAGGGATGTCCGTGCTGACCAGTGAAGGTATATAGAGGCTCATACAAGGCATAGTACTGACCTTTGCACCACTCCTCATCGGATCATCGCCTACATTTCGGTACTGTATCCAAGTTTGTCCAAAGTGGATTCTGGATTTGTGAAGTGATTCTAAACGTAATCATAATTTTGAGTATCATTTCTGAACCTTCACACCGTAAACATTTGAGCAGAAGCTGAGAGTTTCCAGCCTGTAACTCGAGGAGCTGCGAATCGGACAAGACCAGACGACACCAGACGCCTCCTCAAATCGATTTGCTCTGTCGCTCCACTTTCAGGTCCAGGGTCACGACCCCTCAGAGCCAACCCCCGCCCCCGTAGATCCCCCCCGCTCCGGACCCTAATCAGGAACACCTTAATTGTTCTTTGAGCTTTGCAACTTCCTTCCGCTCTTGTTGCCCTTCGTCAAAACTGCTCCCCCCGGGGACGGCCTCCCATGATGCCGAGTGTGAGGCTCTAAATCAGACGCAGCTGTGGAGCTGCTGTCGCGTGTCTGATTTACGGAGAAAGGGAATATTATTTAGTCTGGAACGGGAGCGATCTGGGATGTTATCTCGGCTCAAATCAGTGCGATAAGGATCGCTGTAGCTCTTTGACTGTATCCAGAGTCCCAGAGCATCTAACAGCCATTCCCAGTGCAAGATTGGGATCATTTGGGAATAATGATTAGGCTTAATTGACAGCTGGAATTGTGAGCAGACAGTCAGTAAAGGATCTTCGAGAGGTTTTTGTTGGAGGTGTTAGAGGGTAATCCACCAGCGTAAGGAAAGGAACGTAAGAAAGGGACAATACAAGAAAGACCAAGAGTTTCCAGACCTGAGGAGTTAAAAAATTTGGGAATCCTTGCAACTGTGTGAAACAAAAACAAGCTCAGATCTGTTTATTCGTCCATTGTGAGAATCTCTTACTGGAAATTACAGTTAATAAAGTGATATGGAAAAAGCCAGAGAGCACAGTATATAAAACTTAAATGGACAAAAACAAAAGGTTCTTATGCTCCAGGAGACGTAACATGAAGCAGCGTGGAGAATTGATTACAGGTTTTAGGAGATCAGCACACACACACACACACACACACACACACACACAAACACACACATGCAATTCTGTTTCTATGCATTGCGGGTACATGACATTGACTTGCATTCATTTTGTGGAGACTTCCACAAAATATATAGACATCCAAACTATAACCCTAAACTTAGCTTCCATATCACTTTAAACCTTAATGAATGATGTACCTTGTGGGGACTGGTTTATTACCCCTCAGTGTTAGTGTATAAGCAGGTCCCCACAATGTAACAGACACACACACACACACTCATGCACAGACTCACATGACTCGCCCCAAACTTGTCGCCAGCTTCTCTCCAGGGGGTCCCGCCCGCCTTGTTTAGATTTGTGGGGGGGATTTAAGGTGGTATTTTAATTGAATCTGTGGTTTTCATGGTCATGGTTAGAGGAATAATTCAGTCTTAACCTTGCTCTCATTTAATGCGTCTGATGCATGTGGACGAAGGATTGTGGTGCATTACTGCTTCGCGTCCAGTTCTGCGTCCAGTGCAGACGCCGTAGCTGCTGCGTGCAGGTCAGGAGTCTGTCTTTCTGCCCTCGAGGCACTTTAAAACTGCAGGAGGTAGAAGAACTAAATACACACCATAAAAAAACTCCAGCTCCACGCTCTGCTCTCAGGGCAGTCAGGAGGAGGTTAACCCTTTCTGTGCTCCTGAAGGTGTCTGGATGCAAAACATTTACTCCCTCTCTCTCTCTCTCTCTCTCTCTCTCTCTCTCTCTCTCTCTTTTTTTTTTTTTTTCTCTTCCTCTCTCTCTCTCTCTCTCTCTCGCTCTCTCTCTCTCTCTCCTTTTCTTTCTCTCTCTCTCTCTCTCTCTCTCTTTTTTTTTTTTCTCTTCCTCTCTCTCTCTCTCTCTCTCTCTCTCGCTCTCTCTCTCTCTCTCCTTTTCTTTCTCTCTCTCTCTCTCTCTCTCTCTCTCTCTCTCTCTCTCTCTCTCACTCTCTCAGTGCTGATTAAAACAAGGAAAAGGTGATGGGGAAAAACTCTGGTTATTTCTCAGCAGAGGAGGGATTCTCTGCCTGAATTGTGTTTTCGGAGCTGATCTGAGAACAGTTTAATCCATTGCATCAGCTGCTGTACACTGTTATAAGAGGAATTTGGGAGCTGATTTGGGATCAGAGAGAAAATGACAGCTAGGAGTTTTTTTTCCCTGAATCATGGCCTGAGATAAACCCAGCTGTGGCCTGTTATCTCACTCCGGACATGTTTTTTTTAGTGTCAGAGATAAAACTGTGTGAGATTAGGATCCCAAAAGTACTCCCGTTAATCCACACTCCTGTGTGTGTGTGTGTGTGTGTGTGTGTGTGTGTGTGTGTGTGTGTGAAGGGCGGATACGTGCAGTGAGGCATGTTAGCATTGCAGTCATATATCTACTTTCACATGAAACGTGTGATGGTGTTTGTGAAATTTGGACGAAAACTCGGAAATCCTGGAATTCTGGGAGCAGTCGGAATTTGGCTGAGGTTTTATGTGGAGGAGAGGCGTCTGAAATGAGGTGCATTATTCAGGACTTTGTTTCCTCTTTGCTAAAGTAGCAGCTTCTGCTGCTGCTGCTTTTGGAAGGCTCTGTAATAGCTGCATGAACACTGCTGTGAGGATTTGAGGGCATTTAGTCAGATGAGTGAGGTCAGGGGCTGAGGTCAGGGGGGACAAACACCACTCTTACTCATTCCAAAGTTGTCCCAAATGCTTACTAATACCTCGCTGGCCCAAATTTAGGATTGGGCATGGTGCTTTTAGGATCATGCACAGCTGCTCCAGAGCATTCCATGCTTTCTTTCATAGTGGGTGCACCTTAATAAAGCAGAATTCATAAGTGGCTTCTTCACACATTAATCCGGCTTGTCCACATTAAACCTAGTACATGATTGACCAGGTGAACTGTGTGACCTTCAGAGTGGACTCAGACCCAGCCCTCCAACACACACACACACACACACACACACTCTAACCAACAGTTGATTCTCGTACCACAGCGATGCTAAACAGCCGGCAGTTCTGAGAAAAAGATGTGATGGTCCACTGACCACAAGAGTTCCACAAGTGTCATTTTATGGTAGTTGACCATTAACTCTCAGTCAATTCAACAGTTTGGACAAATCATCTTAAAGTATTAGATGGAGCTCCATAACTACTGAAAACACCGTTCCACTTTTCCACAAAGCAATGCTGGAGGGCTTAATAAACGTCAGCCTTCAGCTGATATTTGGCATCATGTGAAGCTGCTCCAAAGCTCTGCACTGTACTCGTACAGTATTCCAGAGGACGAGAGGGATCTGTGAAGGGAGTCACGGTGTGTGGATGATGAGAGAGGAGAGGCTAGGACTTTAGCAAAGCTGTTGGATTAGTGTCAGGTTTAGAGATAAAGCTGGAGACATTTTACAGCAGAATGATATCAGTGGAGATTAGCGGACGGCTCTGGACAGTGGCCTGAATGTGGGTCAGTGTTGGAAAAGCCCCTCCTGCTATCAGTCAAGATATGGTTAAAGTTTTCCTTCTATGTTTGTTAAAGGCTAATGTAGGTAATGTACAATAAACTATTAATGGACAATAAAATCACTATTGAGTCCTTCAGTGACTTTTAAAAGACTTCCCTGGCAGCACACTTGACACTTTATAAAAGACACCCCCTCCTTCTACTGATACACACAGGCCACTTTATGTGAATAAGGGAGCATATACAAGGAAAATAAAAGAGGACCCAAGATAGAGCCTTGTGGCACCCCACTGGTAAGAAATGCTGGGGTAGACATCCTATCTCCCACCTACACCACAAACGACCTATTCAATAAGTAAGACTACAACCATTTAAGTACAGTCCCAGAAAAACCCACCTACTTCTAAAGCCTTTCTAATAAAATGCCATGGTCGATTGTATCGAAGGCAGCGCTAATATCTAAGAAAATTTAAACAGAACACACTGGTCACTTTATGACCACTTTATCAGATACATCCCCCACTTCTACTGACACACACTGGTCACTTTATCAGACCTCCCCCACTCCTACTGACACTCACTGGCCACTTTATCAGACCACCCCCACTTCTACTCACACACACACTGGACACTTTATCAGAAACACCCCTATTGCCCCTTCCCCTTCATAAACCTTACCTTTCATAACTGTGATTTTAAAGGTGGACATCTGGTTCCATTCACCACCAGTGTGGACAGTCTTGACTCTGTGTATTGCTCAAGACCAGAAAGTGTTTTTGAACCACTCTGGATACATTACATTGTAAATAAAACATTACACATACAGTTATGAAATATGATGGTGTTTGTCTGTAGCATGATTTCTATATATTTCACTTACCATTGAATACAGAAATAGTTAACTTCACTGGTAAATGTTTTCTGAGAATATCTGCATCTCTTCTTGTGCTTGTGTTCATATCTGTGATAAAGGACAAGGAAAGAATATGTGACCTATGTGACTTATACACTTGTAGCACATACAGTAGAGACGGAAAGTGCTTGGGCGTCTCCTATTTCAAGCGCAGGGTCAGGAACCCCCTTTCAGCGTTAACAGCCCCCTGGGAAGGAATGTCAGACGCCTTGAAGGGGATCTGAGCCCTGGGTTTCGTGAGGATGAACTGTGATTCATATGAAACACCTTGGTGAAATCTGAACATCCACCATAGAGGCGGTTTAGAGACAGACGGAGGGACAGAGACAGACGGCGGGAGACAGGGATGTATCTTCTCTCCACTTCTCTTTCAAATGGATCCTTTCTCATATGGTCAACCCTACGGTGGAGCGTAATGTTTAAGCGATTATTGCGCGTCCAAACACAAAGGGTCCACTGTCTCCACTGACGGGGGATACATTAACACACAGATCATCCCCAGCGAACTCCTGCTCAGATGACCTGCTTTTATTTGAGTGGTTTTATTGCCAGTGTGTATCTCGTTACCCTTCTCTGTTTAAGCAGAGCACGGCTATGAGAACTCAGTCAGACAGTTGGCACGGTGTGTGAAACTTAACCGGATATACAGCAGTCAGCGGAGAGTGTATTCATACAGGATTTATAGTATGTGTGCATATTTATATCACTGCTGTCTCCAACACGTTAACTTTACAGGAGAAGGATTAAACCGTCTTAAAGCACCACTAGGTAGTATTTGTACCATAAAATTACAGCTTCAAAATCATTTTGATGATCCACAGAGCTGTAAAATGGAGAATAGAGCCTCTGACATTGCTACACTAGGCTCAGTACTGGAGGGGCTGCATTATGTAACTTCAGGAGGGGGGTAGGAACCCTCCCTGCCTCCCTCCCTCTGATTCCCCTTGATTTCAGCACAGTGCTGTAAAAATGAAGTGAACTGCAACTGTAGGGGGAGCCTAGGAGCATAAATACCACAGGAGTGGCTTTTGAAGGAGTGCTGAACGCAGGGGTTGGGACTTTTTCAGTTTGATTTCTTTCTAAAATTAGGTTTCACAGTGAATACTGCAAAATCACCTATTGCAACTTTAATGTGGCTAACAGTGAGTAGTGGTCTACACATGGGAACTAAATACACATTGAGGTATGAGTGTGTGTGAGTGCATGTAGGAGTGTGTGTATGTGTATGTGTATGTGTGTATGTGTGTGTGTGTCTGTGTGAGCTATGGTGTGCCACAGTATGTAGAATTGGTTCTGCCAGTTAATACCTTCATAAACCACAGGTATCCCCTCTCTCTCTCTCTCCCTCTCTCTCTCTCTCTCTCTCTCTCTCTCTCTCTCTCTTTATAAGCACGTCTCTGACCACTAAATGCTCTGTATGGGAGCAAGAGCTTGGCCTAGAGCTCTGGGTTTATCCTGTTAGTAATAACAACACTCATCTACTACTGCAAATATTAATCTCATTTATGCAGCACTAGCAATGGATACCAAAGCAAACATTGTGTGTCCAGTGCTGTATTTGGCTGCTTTCAGGTGTCCCACTGTGGACATAACAGTTATATAATCCAGAATAGAAAAGAATGAAACACACTGAGACTCTCTGAAGAAGCTTTACAGGCCCCAAGGTCACCATGGTTCAGTGCTGTCACTGACGAGCGTGGGACAGAAGGGTGTGAAGCATTTGTGAAGTTGAGATTATTAAGACTACACACTGGTTCTGTCCCAAACCTAGTGAGCAGCCTAAGTACGCAGTGACTCAGAAGGCAGCTGCTTAAAGGTTGATTTAAACTTCTGCGTTGACCTGACGCAAAGCCTACACCGTAGGTTACCCACGAGCCCTATGCCGTTGTAAGCGTTTATACTTCTGTGTTGGTGTCTGCTTCAATCTGCAGTTACACCGCCTCACCACTAGGGGTGAATCTCAAACATCTTCCTCTGCATTATATAGTACCCAGTGTAGTCGTGTAGTACAGTTACTTTAAAGTGCACTATTTAGGGAGTAGGTTGTTGTTTGGGACAGAGCGCAGTTTACATGAGGTGCCAGGAAAGAAACAAATATGTGCTTCTCATTTATTTATTTATTTATTTATTTATTTATCCCTGATGTCCATACCATGTCTGAGGGAATCTCTCGCCATGAATTTGCTGCTGTCTGCAGTCTCTACAGTGTTGAGAAGAAGAATTCAAGTTTCTGTAGCTCTGTGGTTCAACATAAACAATGTCCGTCCAACTACTGACCAATCACAGTTGTCTGCGTTGACGCATTGCGTAGTTATGGCGTAGGGTTCACATTGATGCATTGCCTACAGTGTAGGTTCAACAAAGGAGTATAAACTGAGTTTAAGTTGGCAGCGTTCTGACTGATGTCTGTTCTCATGAAACTATGAGATTATTGAGACGCTGCAGTTAAAGAGTGATTGCATAATGACTTGTTCCCACCCACTGTGTTTACTTCCCTCAGGAGCCAGCATCGCCTCAGAGTATCAGCATCATGGATTCCACTCTTCCAACTTTTATGCTGCTGAGGCATGTTTGGTGTTGCCTTATCCGGCCAGATTAAGGTATCTCAGTAGGCAGCATATTTAAGGTGTCTAAGAATTTGGAGTGTGCACACTTTGATGTAAAATGCTCTCTATGTAGACAGTTCACTGGGTTTTGGGACAAACCCAGGCCAGAAACAAAACAGATAATGTAACACACTGGGTCAGAGTCAGGGCTGAGAAAGTCCAAGTCAAGATCGAAGTCAGGTCACAGTGAGAATGTATCGAGGATAAGATTGGAACCCTGGTTTCCCAGACAGGGATTAAGCTTAGTCTTGGACTATACCCTACTTTCAATGAAAGCACACAATTCAAAATGGTGTGTAATCCAGGACTAGGCTTAATTCCTTTCTGGGAAAACATCATGAGGTTGAGTCATGACCGACACAGGGACACATCAAATCCAGACCAAGACCAAGTCCCAAATCAAAGCGACACTGAGACTATGATGCATCAAGTCAGAGGCCGGTCAGTAGCTGTGGGGTGGGCTGAAGTGGTGTTTATGATCCAGAACTAGTCATCCAGTCTGAGTAGCAGGCCTAGACTAAATGCCATCAAATCCTCACAGCAATGTTCCAAGTAGTCTAAGTCCTCCCCACAGGAGGAGAGGCTGTTCCTGTTGCTCAGGAGGGAAAGCCACCTTTTCACCGCCCTTCGTTTCAGACGAGAGGTTACAGGAGCAGGTGTTACAGTGCGGCTAATCCCCGCCACCTCCGCCGGCTTGTAACTCGGGCATATGAAAATACCCCCTTCCACTGACATATTTATTTGGACATGGAGGACGCTTCTCTGAGCTAGCAGCATGGCTACGATTGGGACACCTCCCGACTGGCTGACTGTGCTGGAGCAGGAAGGGGAGAATGTAGTAAAGGCTGCCAATTATAGCATGTGGATTTTGGGGACCAAATTATCCATGACTTGAGTGAGCCGCCCCACACCCCCTTCTGCCTCCATCCCCCACCTCCTCTCTCTCTCTCTCTCTCTCTCTCTCTCTCTCTCTCTCCTTCTTTCTCTGTTGACTAATAACTCACACTCACTCCCTTTTAATCACTCTCTCAGTGGTGGGGCATTTTTGTTGGATGGTTGGATGGCAGGGTTCCAATTATGTGTATATATGTGTGTGTGTGTGTGTGTGTGTGTGTGTGTGTGTGTGTGTGTGTGTGTTTGAAACCATATGGTGAATATGGCAGGATTTATGACTGGTTTGTGAACATGTGGGTCCAGATGATTACAATAGAATCTGTGGTGAACACCTGGCTACAATGGGCTCTTCTTTCTCTCTCTCTCTCTCTCTCTCTCTCACGCACACACACACACACACACACACACTTGATAATGTCAACTTAATGTTCAATTTAATTACAAACCATTCCCTTCCTTGTCCACTCACTGGCCACTTTATTGGAAACACCCTCTGTGTACGTCCATTCACTGGCCATTTTATTGGAAACACCCTCCATGTACGTCCCCTCACTGTCCACTTTATTGGAAACACCCTCCGTGTACATCCTCTCACTGGCCATTTTATTGGAAACACTCTCCGTGTACCTCCACTCACTGGCCACTTTACTGGAAACACCCTCCGCTTACGTCCCCTCACTTGCCACTTTATTGGAAACACCCTCCATGTATGTCCCCTCACTGGCTACTTTATTGGAAACACCCTCCGTGTACATCCTCTCACTGGCCATTTTATTGGAAACACCCTCCGTGTACGTCCTCTCTCTGGCCACTTTATTGGAAACATGGAAACATATTGGATGATATAATGTATATAATGCTAGGATGTGCTGCATTTCTACAAACCCGTGGACTGCCCGCTCCAGAGTCCAGACCCCTGAGTGTGTTTGGGAATTGTTGGAGTGTGAGGATCCTGAATGCTTGACCCCAGTGTGTTTTTGTGTAAAGTGAAAGGTTGAGACTCATAAAATGTAAGTCTTGTGTCTTGCGAGTGGACGGGTCAAGGACGTCCTCAGCAGGACACGGAAGTGTGGACGCTGAAAGGGAAAAGAGTTTTTCCTGCTGTCATGCCTCTATTCTCCTCATTCACAAAACGTATCCGAGCCTGACGACCCTCGGTGGACCTGGAGGCACTTGGGTGGTCTGCATTTGTCATTTGGAAATGTGTGTGTGTGTGACAGAGTGTGTAAGTGTGTTTGGAGACATATGGAGAATACGGCAAGATTTATGTCTGGTTTGTGAACATGTGGGTCCAGATGATTATAATAGAATCTGTGGTGAACACCTGGACTGTCTTCACACACACACACACACACACACACACACACACACACACACACACACACACTTTATTTAGATATTTTCACTGATGGAAGTCAACTTTGGCTCATCGGCCGCTTTATTGGAAACCTTTACCATGCATGTCCACTCACTGGCCACTTTATTAGAAACCCCTGCCATGTCCTTATACCCAACAACTTATATATTTGGTCACTTTATTAGTGTGTGGGGTTTTAGCTCTTCGTGCCTTAGAGTGCAGTTCATCCAGTTCAGCCAGTGTGTGTGTGTGTGTGTGTTTAACACAATGCATAATGCGGTTGGGAGCATGTCTGCTGTGGATGCTATATCTGTATCGGAATGAGGAAGGCTTTGGGATTAACCAGTAGGGGTCTCCAGGCGGTTTTCTCAGGATTAATTAGCCGTTGACCTGGACATTGTTTTCGTTCGCCACTAAGAGCCAGAGGACAGCGGAGGAGAGCTGCTCACTGGTCTGTAGAAGATGCCATGGGTTATTGTGTGTGTGTGTGTGTGTGTGTAAATTAAGCTTAAATAGTGAACGTCGAGTACTTAATTTTTAGTTGTTCTTTAGTTGGAAGCTGAATAAAAATGTTGATTTTTAATACTATGCAACAGTGACGAAAAAACGATAAAATTACAGGAGAATGTGTGAATTCAGAATGATATTCACCTGATAAAACACCTCAGTCCTCCGCAGTGGAGATGGTCCTGGTGATTTAAGGAAGGCTCAGCTCTTGTGAAACGCGTGGGTGAAGACTCTCTTCGGAGCTTGTGGAGAGGTCGTGACCTCTGGGAAATGGGGTCAAGAGCAGACCCTCCACCTCCATCTCAGCACTTTAATCAGCCTCCTGTCACTCACGTCCACTTCCCTGGATGCTTTTCATTGTTTTTCCTGTAGTTGGTGCAGAATCTGTGTCTGCAGTCAGTTGTAATTTTAAAATGAAGGAAACAATGCACTTAATGTGCTTTAATGTAACGGGATATTTCTGAGTCATTTGGGACTGTGTCTCAGGGTCTGTTCATCAAAAAGGAAAAATTTAAATCTAGACCTTCCCAAAAAAACAGGAAAAATACAGCTATTTGGTTTATAGACTTAATACAAAACTAGGCTCCTTTTTCTTCACGGTTCCTTGAAGCTCTGGTAAATATTCCTCAGAGAAACATGCGTAAGATCATTGGCTTCATGTCAGTGTTGGCAGAGTTGATTATTCTAATGAGCTTAGTTCTCTGGCTGGTTTTGAGGAGTTTCCCAAAATGCTTCTGAAGGCATTGCATGCCATCGCCTTATAGACTGAAGCACTTTGGTAAATTGGACTCATTTGGACCAGAGACAGCTGTGGGTTTAAATCAGATGCTCTAGGAACAGATCTTCAACACTAGTCCATGGAGGATGAAAAGGAATGCCCCAATATCTGTAACCTTTCTGAGTTATGACTGGCTCTCTCTTGTGGGTGTTTTTTTTACCAGTAAGTGAGCTCCCATCCACAGGTGGAGCTGTTTTTCTGAATCTACACCAATTCTGTGCTATGAACTTGACATGGATTGTGAACTGACTGTGTGAATATTCATTCATTCATTGTCTGTAATCACCTGTTCACTTTAGAAATCACTCAGAACAAGGCAGCAACGCTCCGTAAACAGGGTGCCTGTCCATCACACACTCACCCAGTCACTCACACACACACACCTCTGGACAATCTCACACACTCACACCTGTGGACAATTTCACTCACCCTGTCACTCACACCTGTGGGCAGTTTCACACACTCACCCAGTCACTCACACTCACACCTGTGGGCAGTTTCACACACTCACCCAGTCACTCACACACTCACACCTGTGGGCAGTTTCACACACTCACCCAGTCACTCTCACACACAAACACCTCTGGACAATCTCACACACTCACCCTGTCACTCACACACTCACACATGTGGACAATTTCACACACTCACCCTGTCACTCACACACTCAGACCTTTGGACAATTTCACACACTCACCCAGTCACTCACACACTCACACCTGTGGACAATTTCACACACTCACCCTGTCACTCACACACTCACACCTGTGGACAATTTCACACACTCACACCTGTCACTCACACCTGTGGATAGTTTCACAAACTCACCCTGTCACTCACACACTCACACCTGTGGACAATTTCACACACTCACCCTGTCACTCACACACTCACACCTGTGGATAGTTTCACACACTCACCCAGTCACTCACACACTCACACCTGTGGATAGTTTCACACACTCACCCAGTCACTCACACACTCACACCTGTGGACAATTTCACACACTCACCCAGTCACTCACACCTGTGGACAATTTCACACACTCACACCTGTCACTCACACCTGTGGATAGTTTCACAAACTCACCCTGTCGCTCACACACTCACACCTGTGGACAATTTCACACACTCACCCTGTCACTCACACACACACACCTGTGGATAGTTTCACATACTCAGCCAGTCACTCACACACTCACATCTGTGGACAATTTCACACACTCACCCAGTCACTCACAACCTCACACCTGTGGACAATTTCACACACTCACCCTGTCACTCACACACTCACACCTGAGGACAATTTTAGACACTCACCCAGTCACTCACACACACCTGTAGACAGTTTCACACACTCACCCAGTCACTCACACACTCACACCTGTGGACAATTTCACACACTCGCCCAGTCACTCACACACTCACACCTGTGGACAATTTTAGACACTCACCCAGTCACTCACACACTCACACCTGTAGACAGTTTCACACACTCACCCAGTCACTCACACACTCATACCCATGGACAATTTCACACACTCACCCTGTCATTCACACATTCACCTGTGGATAGTTGACAGCACTTGTTGTGCCACCATTTGGACCTCCTCTGTAAACATTAGATTTGATATGAATTAATTAATTAATCAGTGAATGAATGAAGGCCCTGAGCTCTCCTCATGAGGCTGACATTGTGTCTATTGTCCAAACCTTGCATTCCTTCAGCCTCCCACCTCTTCTTCATCTTTTCGTTCCTCTCTCATTGTCTTCTTGTGTGAAGTGCTGGTTGGCGGCAGTGTGTTGTGTGTGTGGTGTGTGTTTGAGTGCACTCTGAGTGATGTTTGTTGGGAGGTGCTAACTGCAGTGTGGAGTTGATGGAGACCCCCAGCAGCTCTGAAGAGAAGCCCCATCCCCTGGGGCTTTAGAGTGGGCGGAGTTGATGGGGTTGGGGGGCATTGCTTTCGCTTTTGTTTTTGTTGACGTTGTTGTTGTTGGAAGTGTCAGCGCTCTCAGGGATGGGAAAAAAACGAGGGTGGGTGTATTTATGTGTGTGAGTGTGTGTAGGTTTGGTTGCCCCACCCTCTTACCCCCAACCCACACACCACCCATTCATTAAAGTTCATTCTCATTGTGGGGGCTGCAGGAGGGGGGAGGGGGGCTTGAAGGTGGCATGGGAGCTCTTCTCATTAATGAAACTGAAGCTTCCTGTGGAGCGCGGTCAGCTGGATGTGACCACAATGGCTTATGGAAATGGACATTTCATTCATGTTAATTTTATCTCCCATGAGATCAAAGGAAGGTAAAGGCTTGAGGAAACATGACCATTTGGGTGTGTGTGTGTGTGTATGTGTGTGTGTGTGTGTGTGTATGTGTGTGTGTGTGTGTTTGTGTATGTGTGTGTGTGTGTGTGTGTGTGTGTGTGTGTGTGTGTGTGTGTGTGTGTGTGTGTGTGTGTGTGTGTGTGTGTGTGTTTGTATGTGTACCAGGAATGCAGGAATAGATCATGGACCAACACATTTTTACACACTCACGTTGTGGGGACTTTGTCTTTTAAGGTCCATAAGCAGGTCCCCACAACATAAGCATTACTTTTTTAAGGTGAAGTCATGAATTAAAGTTAGGATTAGTGTGTGTGTGTGTGTGTGTTGCAGTGTGTTAGTGTGTACCAGGACTACAAGAATATATCACAGACAGGTCCCCGCAACATACACATTACATTTTAAGGTGAAGGCATGATTTGGAGTCAGGGTAGGAGTACTTATGATAAGTCTGTGTAATGACCCCACAATGCAGGTCAACAAATGTATGTGTGTGTGTGTGTGTGTGTGTGTGTGTGTGTGTGTTACAGTAGTAAACAGGTTTCTCAGGTCTTAAGCTGAACCCTCTTCCCTCGTTCACTCTTCTCTCTCTTTCTGTGTGTGTGTGTGTGTGTGTGTGTGTGTGTGTGTGTGAATAAAGATGCTGGTAGACTGAGTCACACACTCCTGTGTGTTGTTTCAGTGCTGTATAATCAGCACGTCCTCATTTTTGCAAACCCCTACAGTCAATATATGTCCAAAAGTTTGGAGACACATTTTTCAGTAGGGAACGCTGCTGCTTTAAGGTTCACACACCGAGGACGCAGATGATCCACCACATACACACACAGTTCGTATAACCTCCACAGAAATGCAAGAAATTGAAAGGGAGACTCTGGAGCAGCTGCAAATGAGCCTATTGCCATGTGTGGGTCAGAGGGGTATGAAACACTCCAGTACTGGGCTGAGGAGCAGTGGAACTGTGTTCTCTGAAGCGCTGAAGCCCTTTAGGACGAGCCTGAGACTCTGAGTCTTCCTTGTGTAGACCTCCAGCTATGGATATGACATGTTTTAAGGCTGGCTGAATTTTAGGCTTAGAGTTAGGGTTAAGTTTAGGCTTACGGTTGGGGATAGTACTTATGGAAAAATTAATATTATGTGTCCACAAAATGAATGGAAGTACATGTACAAGATACAAAATGGTGTACACACACACACACACACACACACACACACACACACTGGTCAGTCCCTGTGAGTTAGGCTGCACAAATTTTATTAGTCAGACAGTCCTTTTTATTATAATTTAACTCCAGATAGTGTAGGCTAATGAGCAAGTGTGTTTCTGCTCCCCTGAGGACGTTTGTTTTGGAGACCTGAGCTTGTTGTTGTGAGTCCTGGCTGGATGGTAATGGACTGTATAATGGAAGTGTGATTAGTCTGAAGGGGGTGGTGGTGGAGGGGTGGGGGCCATGTTAGGGGCTGTCAGTCTTGCTGGAATTTCTGATCCCGGCTGCGAGACATTAGCGCAGGTTTCCGACTGTACTGAGGGCATGTTAGCAACGTTAGCTAGAACGTACGTTTGGCAGGGTTCGGTATAATGTGTCGCTTTAGCTTAGCAACATGTTGTCTCTACTTCAGAAAAGTCTCAGCGCTTTTCCAGTCTCCTGCTAAACTCCGAGTACGAACACTTTTTAGCTTCTTAGCTTTCTCTAGATGTGGAGTGAAACCTCCATCGTGTTTATAAACATGTTTCACTGTGAATTTTCCTTTATATTAGTGGCACTTTACACTAACAACAACATTAGCTCTGTTACAGTGGAAAGATTGCACTAGGAATCTTGCCCAAGGACTTTTATTGTGAAAGTGTGGAGTTCCTGTCTGAGCTGGGAATCAAACCCCTGGCTCCTCTGTGGAAGGCAGGGGTCACTGTAAAGGCACATTCATATAATGCCCCATAGGATTCAATTAGTATGTTAGTGTGTGACATGTGCTCTTATTGTCACCACACACACACACACACACACATGCAAACACATGCACACAAACTTGTGCGAAATTTTAGCGCACACATTAGGAAGGGTGAGCACACAAACACCTGGAGTGGTACATAGTGTCTCATTCTCACTCTCTCACTCTCTCTCTCTCTCAAATTTCAAATTCAAATTCAAATAGCTTTATTGGCATGAATTGTAAATAACATTAAAGATTGAAATAAGAAGGAAAATAAATATATAACAAATAAATTACATACATTTACATTTAGTACATGTAAGACACACTCTCTCTCTCTCTCTCTCTCTCACTCACTCTCTCTCTCTCTGTCTCACTCTCTCTCACTCTCTCTCTCACTCTCTCTCTCTCACTCTCTCTCTCTCTCTCTCACTCACTCACTCACTCTCTCTCTCTCTCTCTCTCTCTCTCTCTCTCTCAGCTCTTTGCCTGAGGTAGTGGGTTGGCGATCTGTTGCTCTTTGAGGCATGTTCAGATTTTGTTGCGTCTTGTTTGATTGTTGGAGCAATTAAAGCTTTCCCTGTGAATTATTGCAGGAGTTGAATTTTTGCCAATCTCTCTCTCTCTCTCTCTCTCTCTCTCTCTCTCTCTCTCTCTCTCTCTCTCTCTCTCTCTCTCTCTCACTCACTCACTCTTTCTCTCTCTCTCTCTCTCTCTCGCTCTCTCTCTCTCTCTCTCTCTCTCTCTCTCTATCCTGTTATCTGTGATGGAAACTGGAAAGAAAAACACAACAAACCTGCCGTGAAAGTGGATGGCTGGAGTTCAGATCAGTTTAGTGTGTTTCTGAATTTATCTGCACTGTTGAGAGTGTAGTGCGTACAGGGCAGTGTGTGGTTAAGTGTGTTGCAGTGTGTGTGTGTGTGTGTGTGTGTGTATATGTGTGTGTGTGTGAATTGAGACAGAAGCTCTGGGTGGAAGTGGCCAAGATCAACATGTTGAAATCAGTGCTGATCTCATGCCGTAACGTGATAAAACATCAGAGCACTTCCAGCTTCAGCACGCACACAGCACCCAGCTCCACCAGAGCGGCCCAGAGTGGCCCCAGAGCGGCCCAGAGTGGCCCAGAGCAGCCCAGAGTTGGCGCAAATGGCCAGACAGTTCAGACCTCATCAGACCAGACCACACAGTCCAGGAGATTGTCCTGACCAACTGACCAATAGAAACTGTCCAAATCTAAACTGAAAATAAAGCCTCTTTACATTTAGTTACATTCAAAGATAAGGGGCTTTCTCAGGCAAGTTGCAGCGATGTGAACCTTTGAAAAAGTTGAAATCTTGGCCTTCAAACTTTGACTAAATTTTAGATCTTTAGAAAACCATGCAATTATCAAATCCATAAATTATTTTATTCCATTTTTTTTCTGTGGTATTTTCAGACTTTATTCAAATAAACTGAGGAACTATTCACACTTTATTATCATCACATGCTTTATTCAAAGTTATTACAGATGTTTACAATTCATTTTACTTTGAATCCCACTGAGTTTCTGGGAACTCCTGCTTCATTCCAAAACTCTGGAATACTTGGACACTTCGGAAGTGTCGCGAGCCTGGCAGCGGCGGTCTTTATGGCGTATTTCCTTCCAGAGCTGGCGGTTTATTGGCGTGACTGTGATTCTATGAGAGTTTATGAGGGTTGAGGTGTTTAGTTGCTTTACCACGGCCAACAATAACACAGCATATTAATTGCTAACTCTCTGACGCCAGGGTTTTGTTTGTGTTTGGCACTGGGTGGAAAAGCATTAATCTCCTCCGCAGAACAAGGGGGCGCTCTCAATAGCCACTGTTCCGCCCATTTTATGCTTCATTCTCCAAACCTCCCCTCATACAAAAGAGTGTGAGAATGAGGGAGGGGGCTTCTTCGGTTGATCTCCTCAGAGCGTGACCAGGGACTCTGATAGAGAGATCAGCGCAATGGAGGATGAGGAAAACAAAGCTGCAACTCTTCATGTACATTGCGGTCAAATGTGTTGGAGTGTAGACTCAAACATATGCTTTTATTTGTAAATATTGTAATTACATAGTCATTACAATGTAACTATGTAGGAATAGCTTAGCAAAGCACTAAACCTCTAAAACCACTAAAACTCAACTTCTGTTGGTTGATTATCACTTTAATAATCACCAAATAACCTTTGATTGACATTTGTATATATTAACTTTCCACTTTTTATAGTTTTTATAGTTAAATAAAGTGTACTATTATAAAATACATGGTGTAATGTGTCGATTGGTCACTGCCTCTGTTTGTTTGGAGTCCTTTATAAAGTCCCTTTAAATGTAATTTAACACCAATGCAGTGATGGCACCTGTTTTTAGCTGTTTAACATCAAAACATTAATGCAAACTTAATTTAAGTTTGTTCTATATTTATTAAGCCTTATTACATGCTTATACACTCTATTTTAATATTTTAACATTCTCAACACTCTCCAGATTGCGAGCGAGTCATTGTCTTCCTCTCAGACCACTGCTGGTTGGGATCTGTGTGGGAAAACAGCATCCAGTTTCAGACTCCGCTGCCCCACCTCGTCTCACGTGGCCCTGCCCAATGGGCCTGACAGCTCAAGGTCAGAGAGCAAGCGTGAGGTCACAGTTTAGGATATCTGCCCTGTCAGTCAAACAGGATTGGATGTCGTATCTGTCCGTCAAAGCTTAGAGGAATGAGGCCTGACATGTCCAGACGTGTATTTTATGACAGCTGGAGATGATAGCTCAGGTTTGACAGGCATTAACTTATTGATCTGTCGCTCTGAGATCCCACTATGGGTCCATCACCTGGAAAAAAGGGAAAACAGAGACAGAAGACTGGAGGACACTATGTCTGTGTTCCTCAAACATCCACAAACACCGGCAGAGCCGGACAATGGCCTGGACAATGGAGTGGATTGTAGGGAGATTTCTGGATGCATGTTGACGCAGTTACACCATTTGGATCAGAATTATTTGAGAAGAAAGCTGTGGGTTTCATAGTTCTTTAGAAAATGACCTATCACATGGTCTTTTGATAAAAGGACATGACATTGCGCCTATTTTTATAAGTGCTACCTTCATGTTTTTAACTTTGAAACTACAAAACTCTGTTGTTTAACATTTAAACTGTACCAACATTTCTTTAAATATAATGAAGGTCTCAGTGATCCATGTAAAATTGAGTTTGGTTTTGTGTTTGTTGAGTGACTAATCAGAAATTCTTTTTTCATTGACTTCCACTGAAAGTTAAAAAGGTTTTAACCGTCTCCTGTAAAAGTTCTCTTTACAATTGTTTACATTTGACAGACAATATATTAGCCACACCGTATCCAGTTCTAATCACATTACAGATGTGGGCCGCTGTTGTGTTAGGAGTCTTGCCCGGGGTGTATCGTGGTGTGTTTACCCAGGCTGGAGATGCGGGTCTCTTCAGAAGTGACAGGACAGGTTTCTGCTTGATCTGCTGTTTTCTGCTTGTGCTGAAAGTTTGCTGAGGATCTGATGGGTGTCAGATGTGGAGGAGTGGTTTTTGGCAGTGTGGAGTGTGTATGTGCAGGGTGTGTGTGTGTGTATCAGGACTAAGACTCTCTGGTGCCCCCCCCCCCCCACACCCACCGGCTGAGTGGATTAGTGTCAGCCTCTGGCCCACAGCGGAGGAAAGTGTCTGATTCTATTAGAGCAGCTTTCTGGCTCTCGGGAACGTGCCAGGGGATTATGAGAGGAGGCCGAGAGGAAGTGGCCAATCACCCTGGACCTGGACGAGGAAACTGGACGCACACTGGGTTTACTCAAATAACGGCAAATGGCTTTAGTGCATGTTAGCCAGTGTTTTTACACAGTTAAGATGTTTAAGGGTAGTTTGGATTGACAGTAGCCTCTGACCTCAGTTCTGTCCGTCTACCTGCTGCACACGGCCTCGCAGACACCGCTCTGACGGGTTTACGCTACGGCTCTGAATCGGTTTGTGTCACCTGTGGCAAGTACTAATGTGAAATGTGTAAAAATATGGCACTGGGGCAGTGAACACAAACACATACGGAGAGGTGGGCAGTCACCTTGACCCCCAGGGACCAGTCGGGGAAAGGGGCCATGCTTAAGAACACTGTACTTTCCACTGCCCCTCTCCATGTGCTGTTTGAGGGATTTGAACCAAAAATCCTTCAGTCTCAGTCAGCACTGAGGGATTGAGGTATGGGTTGTAGTTTCCTACCCTCCTCCAGAACTTACATAGTGCAGTTTCTGCAGTGTTGAGCTCAGAGGTTTTATTCTCACTATTACAGTTCAGTGATTATGAAGCTGTGATTTTAAGATAAAAATCCACCCGATTTCCACCCCAATGTTGCTTTAATGGCTGGTGATTTCTAGATATCTAGAGATTTAAGGTTTAAATAAACTATATACACCCAAATGCAAAAATACCAAATCTTACCTACAGTGTGTCCCTACAGCTGCGCCCTATTCACTATATAGTGCACTATTTTTGGGTTCCACCATTTTGAGTGTCCGAAAAACCTAGTGCAAAATTTTCAGTGTACTCAAACAATCCCAGAATGCACCACAGAAGTTAGTGTACAACCTATGTATACTAGCTGACATTAGTGGATAGCAGATACCCACAATGCACTGTGTTGTTTGGCAAAACCTGCATTGGTGTCCGAAATCATTCACTACCCTCCTGAATTCAGTTCACTATAATAGTGCACTGTATAATGGGTAATATGGAGAATAGTGAATAGGGAGCCATTTTAGACACAGCTCTAGTGTTTCGTTAAAAATATTCCTTGGAACTTCAAAGGGTGCCACAGATCAAAGGAAGGTGTATTATATTTGGTTCCATGTAAAATCCTTTTGAAAATGGTTCTCTACAGTAACAAAACTGGTTTTTCTACAGTTCTAAGCTTGACATCATAACATTAACAGATGAGGCATGGAACAATTTTCAAAATGGTGCACCATAGAACCATATACAGTTCCATGAGTCGAAAAATCTTTTAAGCATGTAAATGTCTTTACTGAAGAACTCCCATAGAACCATTGTTTTTAAAAGTGTAGTTTGGTTGGACAACAATAATGCAGTCATGAATTATAGCTGTGTAATTGTACATAAACCCTAGTGTCTTTGAGGGTTGCTAAACATGAGTGAGTATGTGAGTGAGTTACATTCCAATTCTATCAACACAGAATTAGACCCTATTTTTCTCAGGTTCTAGATACTTCTTGAGAAATAGAGACTTGGAAATCTCCCCTGAGGATTACAGCACTCCAAAGTCTATATAGACCCTATAGCATAACCTTATAGAACAGGACCTATAAGGAACCCCAGGTACGTGCCCCTGACTCATACCCCCTGCTTTATCTGAGCTACAGCAGGAGTTTTCTGTGCCCTTAGAGGGGAGAAATATTAGGGCGCAAAGCAAAGCCAAGCTCCGTTACCTCCCAGGTTCACTCCCTTCTGACTGAACGCACTCCCAAGAGCACTTAGAGTTCAGCCTTCGCGCTTTCGCACAGATTAGGTGAGAGCCGCGGAGCTTCATCCATCTTCTGAAAACATCTGTCCAGATTAGAAAGGCCTCATAACTCCAGGGCTTTTATTTTTCACCTCGGGTTAAGCGCTGGCATGCGGTTACAGCCCCCGCCAACAGCTCCATCTTCTAAATCCCCAGCAAACTGTCCAAACCGCAGCGGCTGGATCTGTGACCTCATACCGAAGCCCTTGACACCAGCATATGCTCGCACTGGCACTGAATTAACCCTTAGAAGGCTGGATATATTATCGCTGCTGTGATCTACTACTTATACTAATATATAATGGGTTCAGGTTGGTCTCTTAAGGGTTAAAAGGCTCTAAACTTTGGCAGTGAACGGGCAGGTTTCTAACACAACCACTGTTAGCTGCCCTCAATCAGAGCAGCTAACTCTAGAGTCTTCCTGAGGTTACAAAGTGTAGTTTCTGTAGTGCTGAGCCTGGAAAGAATTTTTATGGGTGGCCAAAAAAACTGTGTAAAATAAAAATAGAATAAGGTACAGTTATGTTCCTAACTAAAGGTACTGACTACCCTTGAGGGTACCACCACAGTGACATTATTTTTTGTGACAGTGTAGGGTCTAAAGCGAGGGAATGATCTCCATCGTGTCCCTGGCGTGAGTGCTTTTGTATAAAGAGGATTACACTGCTCTCGGATGATTGATAAAAGCCTCTGGGAATTCTGATTTGACAGTTTCATGAACTCATTCACCCTAATGGAGCGTGTTTATCGATGCACGGACTGTGGACTTTTATTTATCAGCATTAAAAGGCTTTAGGGAGAGTCCGGAATTGCGTTGTCTTCATCCGAGCTCCGGAATCGAGGACATTACAGCTTTTATCCATCATTTTCTCATAGAAAGTCAATGCAGCGTTGCCAAAAAGCCCCCTGTTGCCAATAGAACTGCCCTCCAACACTGCCCAGGGAGCATTACACCACCGTTAATGTGTCAGAGATCAATTTGGCCTCCTCTGGGGTGTCCATTTGTGTCTGCTTGTGTTTGGCAGTGAGCAGCGAGGTGTCAGATGAGAGCTGGGGGTTGTGTCCTAGTTTCTGGAGCCTTCCTCAACACTGGAGCCTCGTTATCAGCCGCAGACAGTGTGTATTAAGGGGTGTGTTTGTGGGTTTGATCCGTTTCTGACCTCGCTCATGGCTCCTGGGCGCTGCGGTGATAGCCTCTGGCCTCAATAACAATGGGACGCTGTCGTAGCAGAGCAGCTTCAGAGAGAGTGTAAAGGCCAGTGAAAGCACAAGCACTGGAGCCGGAGCCTGTTACAGCAGCGGTCAGTCTTTACAAAGGCCAGGTCTCGGGGGTGTGACAATCACGTCTGGACTCAGTTATCACCATTTCTGCCACAGCTTTGGATCACACACACCACTCCAGCTTGTTTCTGAGACACCGAACGGAGCCCCAGCACTCAAGACAACACAGCTCCACTGCTCCACAGCCCAATACTCCTCTGGTGGACTGTTAGGAAATCTGAAACCCACCGCTCTGCCCTGAACAGTGATGTTTTTCTTGCGGTGAGAGTGACTGCTGTGTATTTGAGACTGTAGCCCTGGTGTGAACATATTACTCGAGCACTCATCACCTCAGACATGGACCTGGAGCTAAGCTATAAGCTAATACCGACCAGCTATTAATCATTATTACTAATGACCCACTTAATACAGTCACCTAACAGCGGCTGATCAATTGCTGAGCTGTGTTTATGGGACGAAAGCTGAGAGCTAATGGAGGTTTGGCGCGGTCAGTCCAGGCTTTAGGGCAGTTACAGGCTTTCTGCCATTGATCTGCTGGACATTTTGTTTTGTAGAGACTAACCGCTCCTGAAAACTGTTGTAAACCTGAGGCTAATTCTTCCGACCAGTGGTAACGTAAGACGGTAAACGAGAGTGAAAAATACTGGTTTCCCCTTTGTAGGAGTCACCTGGATTTCTCTCTTTGCTACACAAACCCAACACTGACAAACTGCCCTCTTCAAAAGCCCACTCAGAGTTTAAACACATGCTAGGACGTTAAAGCTGTTCTTCTAGCCGTTTCTCGAGATACTTCAGCAAATGCTCAGGACTGTCTTGTAAAATACCATATGGAGGTGTGAAGGTAAAACAAAGACCCATTTTGTTTTTATTATTATTATTATTAGCCTTTTTTTCTGATCAGAGTCTAAGATTTCACCCTTTTTTTTCAACTTTATGTTTCATACACACACACACACACACACGCTAATCTGAGCATACAACAACACAAAGCTAATGTGTGTAAACCGTTCACTAAGTTTATTAAGAGGTGATTCATTCGTTTAAATTGTATTCATTGAATAAAGACGTGTGGTTGAAGGTGATTCAGTTGAATGAACTTGACTCAGCTAAAGAGAGTGAGTTTAGTGGAGTAAAAGTTGACTGAACTGTACAAACGATGATTCATTTCTGTGAAAATTAAACAGTGGAATGAAGCTGAGTTATTTGTTTGATTCAAAAATATAAAGTTGACTCAGCTGTAAAAAGTTGATTCCCTTATATACAGCTGATTTGATTCTGCAAAGATGATTCTATTATATGAAGTGGTTTCAATAGGCAAAAACAAAGCAGTGATACAATTACGTTGTCTGAAAGACATTTAGATGTATACATTTGATTCAGCTGTATGAAGATGATTCAATGGCCCAAAAAGGATCAAGTAATATAAACATGATTTAATTGCACGAAGATGATTCAGTCATAATGTAGTTGAGTTTCATGAATTTGATTCAGTGATCTGAATCTGATTCAGTTGTCTAAATATTATATATGACAATTTGAATCAGGTGTCTGAAACAGATTCATTTGAATCTAATCGATTCAGTGGTCTAAACAATTCTATTCTTCATTTCTATGAAGAAAATTCAGTCATCTGTATTTGATTCAGTGGTACAGACTCAGTGGGCTATAGCAGAGTGCGTTCCTATGATTCTTTCCATGCTGTAGGTCGAAAGCCGTGGATGCTGACATCTCAGAGAGTTGTCTGGTCATTTGTTCTTCGTTCGTCTTCCACCGTCTTGTCCTCATCCTTAGGTGGCCTCTCGTCTCTGAGATTACAGACCACAAACAGGGAGAGGCTAAATCTGCTCTGTGGAACTCGCTGACCCTCTTATCCTGTCTGCCTTATCACATCCCTCTGTTCTGATCTCTCTTTCCCTCCTGTTTCTCCTTCCCATTCTTTCTCTTTGAGCAGTGGACTCTGTTCTAGTCCTTTATGGTTTCTAGGATTAGTTTGGGTTGCCAGTGATTACCCAAGGGAACACCGTTCCACTGTTCAACAGTCCTGGGGGATTTAATAGTTTGGCTCATGTGCAGCTGCTCTACAGCTTTAATGATGATTGCGGATATCCCTTTAGGACAGGTCCGGGTCTTGGTCTTCTTTCCCATGGGAGCGTGTGGTGCTTATCAGGGGGGTGGGGGGTGCTGCTGAGGGGTTGTGGTGGGCATGCAATGATGAACAAAGCGGTGGCTCTGTTTGTTAGCGACTAATCGCTTTCCTCACACACGAGCGCGTCCTCAAAGAGACTCGGAAAACGGTGGACGACCTTGTTGACACAAGCGTGGGAAAAAAATAAATAAACAAATAAATGGGCCGTCAACCCGAAACCTCCCGTCTTTCCTGCCCCAGCTCTGGGAACTGGGTCGGCGAGGTTCCGAACGGGAACATACCCCGACTGCTGCTCACGGACCCCACCAGGAAAGAGGGGTTTCTCTGTTTCCTCTGTTTCTGTGGGAATTTTCTCGGCCCAAATCGAGAACTCCACACGAACAAAGACCCTCAAAGCCCACCGCCCACAGCGGCCGCCTACAGGGCATGAGCAGAAACAGCGACTCTGCACTTTGGAGGCCCGCGTCCAGTGGATGGAGAGATTTCACGCACAATTGCCGCTGTCACAAGGACTGAATTCCCTCCAGCGGACGGCAGGAAGCGGACGACCAATCTCTCGCCCACTTCGGCCGGGTCGTGACCCCCAAAGATAACCCAGCATTCCTCAGACCTCGCTGGGAAAAGGACGCCGGACCCCCCCCCCCCCCACCCACCCCCCCGCCCCTTTTTTTAAGGCCACTTCAGGTCACCGTCCCAGGTTTTTAAGGCTTTGTGTCCAACTGCATACACAGGACTAATCACCACAGCAGTCCCTGGCCTCACTGGTCCTCTCCGTGCTCACTGTCGCCACACCTCCACAGCGCTTTTACAGAGGCTTGGAGTCAACGGATATGTCCGGAGACTCCGGGTAAGAAAAATGCAGAGGCACAGTGTCCATACGACTCCTGACTGTCCACCCATGCGCTGTGGGACAGGATATGAAGCTTTTTTTGGACTGAAAACTGCTGAGTGTCCACCTCCGCTGCTGTCCCCAGTAAAACCTGCGCCCAGTTTTATCCTCCACACCACACACACTTCTTTCTAACTCAGCTACTGCACCTCTCCCACTCTCTTCCTTCCTCTCTCTCTCTTTCTCTCTCTCTCTGCAGTGTATTGTGTGGATGTTAACAGTGATGTATTGTTCTCTTCCTCACAAACAATGCTGCCAATTGCTTCCTGGGTAGATGAGGTTTTTCCGTGTGTTTCCGACTCATATGCGGACACATCCTCCCACA